>NC_051433.1:10692847-10764396 GCF_001649575.2 Kryptolebias marmoratus | reverse complement strand
TTGGGGCGTTCTACCTACCTGCCAAGGTTCCACGCTTCTATGACTTACGGTTCGTCCTATCTCACGTTAGGGGGCGCTGTGGAGCAGTTTGGCCACGCCCACTTTTGATTTTAATGGAATCACGCAATTTCACACGGGGGACAACTTTCAGTGAAGTTTGGTTAGTTTTTGAATATGGGAAATCGTCCAAAGAGCCGCGTAAAGACGCGGAAAAATAATAATAATAATGAAGAAATCCACGAAATACAATAGGCCTTCGCAGCGCTGTCGCTGCTCGGGCCTAATAATAATAATGAAGAAATCCACGAAATACAATAGGCCTTCGCAGCGCTGTCGCTGCTCGGGCCTAATAACAAATGAAATTACTCACAAGTACTTGTGATTCATTGACTTATTCTTCAAATTGATCAAATATGCTTTTTAGCATCATCCCGACACGACTCCCAGATAAAATACTACAGAAAATCTTTTTTCTGTAACCTCAACTATTACTCAAAATATTTTACAATAAACAATATGGCAAATAACCAGGTAGAAAAATGATTTGGGGAAAAATGTCAACAAAAAAAGTTCACTCACCGGGGAAATTGGGTTAAAAAAAAACAAAACAAAACAGGAAAACTAAGTATTGGTCTAATAGCTTTTCTAAAGTTGCCCTCTGAAAAGCTTAATGAATTTTCCAATTATGCATTACTTTAAAAAGTGCTTCAAATTTCTTGTAGCTCATAACGTCGCCTGTGATTTCAAGCCAAACTGCACTTCAAAATTCAAACCGCTAACAGAAAAGGGCCCTGCTTGTTTAAGGTCCTGCTCTCACATGAATGAGCAGCTCTGAGAAAGATTCACAGTAAACCTCTTCCTTAATACTAAATGAGAATGGATGGTGCTTTTCAAATATCCAAACTTTAGTTAAAATGGGCAAATTGAAAGGATTAATGCAGCCTTCAAAGCAAGCTCTTTTTTATTTATTATTTATTAATTAATTTATTTTTAAAATTTTAAGCGCAGGCACCTGGTAGTGACACTTAAGGGTTGTCTCCTAATTTTGCTTTTTCAGTCGAGGGCCTTTTTCGACAACACCTACCGTCCACCCAACACCCCTCAAGGTGTAGTTTTTTTGCTTTTGTAGTTTATTTTGAAAGGATTATAAAGTGGAAACTATGGTCGTGGGTGAGCTCAGCTTTACTGTCGGATTAGAGGTGTACCCCTTCACACGAATCCATTAGATCAGTGAAAATGAAGGAATAGAGAAGATCCCTGGCTAACAGATTTAGCAGCAGGACACGTCTGTATGAAGTCTCTGATTCATTAGAGGTTTGCAGCTGCAGGACTTTAGTTGAGTAAAGTAAACTTTAATTCAGCTATGTGTACACAGTTATGTTTTTGGAAGCACGGGTTTGAATTTTAGCAGAAAAATCGATTTACTGAACAAATTAGAAAAATGCCCGTCCCTAAGTTCAAAGAATCTTGCGTTCCTGGGTAATGTCAGCTATGTGAATATGTCAGGTAGATCAACAACTTTGACATCCAAACCTCTAATAAATGAGTATAAAAGCCAAGACTGAGAGAGGTCCCACAGCCTGGGATTCCCATAATAACCCTGTTATTAATGACTAAAGAGCAAATTTGAGCCATACAAATGATTTCAATGTGTTGCTCAACAAAAGCCTGAAGCTATGAACAAGAACATGCACAAGGATCAACAGCCTATCGTCGTTTGCATTATCTGCACTATAAATGATTTCTAGAAAGTAGAAAAGCGGGGTGGAGGGGGGGGCTATGACACAAACAGTGTCTCTCTGTGTGTATCGACTTCAACAGATCTCATTATCACAGAGGAGGAAGTTCTCCGAATCGATTGATGACCGTGATCAGCAGCTTTTACAACTGGCTGTTGCATCACATCTAAATGAGCAAAAAGAACAGATGGGAGGGAGCTGTTAAGAGTTAATGACTGTTAAACATGACAACAGAAGTCAAATATATATAAATATATTTATATATAGCAGATGAACAGTGAAACCACAGCATTAGCTGCCAAAGTGACAGCCACAGTTTCAAATAGAACTGCAGCCAGCATCTCTTTGCAGGCCTGTAGGCCACTAGAGGAAGTGATAGGAGCCTCAGGCCTTTTATGTACTGCACTGCAGTCAGCACTTCACTCGGCTCAGTGTGGGGACAGCAGCTCCTGCCAAAATGTATCCATGCCAAGGCCTGCCAGCTTGCTCTCCCCGCCCACTCTAAGGGCCAGAGCGTGAGTGGTGGGGTGCCAGTAGGCGGGTGCAAGGTGAGGCTGGTGGGCGGTTGGCCAGGCTGGAACTTCCTGACACGGGAACCCGCCTCACAGCAGGATCAAACTAGCAGCCGAGTGAATCACTACCTCTCCCACAAACTGAAAAAGTGAGTGTCGGGCCAGAATGCAGCCACTTTTGGTGTCGCTACAACAAAGAAGGAATTCAGGCTCAGACAAAACCTCTTAAAAAAAATACAGCTATGAAAGCTACTAACTCAGACTTAAACTTCAGCCAGGGATGAAATGAAACTGACCTTGAAAAGGGAATATGAGGATCAATTTGAAATTAGGAACTGGAAGACAGAAAACATTACTCTGAATGAAATGTTGCTACTGAAATGCTACTGAAAAAGTCTGCATCAGTAATGTCCTTCAAATTTAAATGCTTGCTTTATAGTGCAATGATGATACAGGCTAACAGATCAGATGAAGGTAGAGTGTCAGTAAGAGCACTAAAGTAATTTTACACTTTCAGATATTGCAAACCTAAGCTTGAGGTGTTAGATAGGGGCAGAAGGTACAAATGCTCATACCTGCCCAATCTTATTCAAATAAGTAAAAGTAGCAAGGATTTTCTGAGCTGTGGCAAGTCACTAGTCAGAAGCAGGAACATTATCTCCAGAGTAAATAATGTCCTGGAGGACCAGTGGCTACCCAAATCGCTTTTTTGAAAAATAGAAAGCTGCTTTAGGCTACTATTATTAAGCCTCAGATCCAATGGGAAGTTGAACCTTTGATCTGTTTAGGGTACAGCGTATTTGCATTTTATAATGAGATCAAAGTAAGGTCCAGGGTCTTTGCAGAAGGCAGCTCCGTGCCCCATCTCTGCACACTCAACTACCTATACACCAAAGCTTTACTTCCCTGTTATCAAGATCATGTAAGAGCTACGGACTTCAGTGAAAATGCAGAGCAGGATTCAGAGTTTGTTGGGCAATCAAGAGTAACCTACATTCTCTTCCAGCTAATCTTCTTTTCCTGTACACAGGCACAAAACAGAAAAAAATAATAAAATCATGCCAGTAGCAACAATCTTCCCAACAGTTCAAGTTCAAGAGCAAACATTTCAAGCATTTTTAAACTGGTTGAGAATTGCTCCAGATTTTCTTTGGCATTCTTCACCTGGAAGAAATGCAGAGGGGAATTTACACACTTCACCTGAAGTGAGCCCACAAGGAGCTGAGAGAAGGTTTGAGATGAGCGTGGAGGTCAACCTCTGAGAGTTTATTTTCCAAACAAAAAAATAGCCCCCCCCTCCCACAAAAAAAAGAAATTGCACGTACTCTCTCACTGTTTTCACCGCAGCCGGGATGAAAAGCTTTTCACATTTTCTGACAGCAAAAGCAGAGCTGGAGCTCAGAGTAGAACAGCCCAAAGTCAGACAATATTGATATATTCTGATAAACAGTTACATCACTGCGCTTTTTGTATTGTTATAGTGTAATTAAATAATCTTCATTTATTTGGTCTGATAAAAAATAAAATACAGCTCACATTTAAGAACTAAAAGTCCTGTAAATTGATGTTAAATTAAACACAAAGTTCACTGCACGACTTCATACACCAGCACTTAAATCTATTTATGGCTTCAGTGACCAGTCTAAAATTAACAGTGAAATAATCCAAATAAGTCTTGAACCATACAGTCCTTCTCTAAAGCATGCATTTAGAGGCTGACTAAGAGTAGACCCGTTCAATTGAAGTCATCTCCTTGAAGTGTCTTCAGACCACAAGTCTGCTAATCATTTATGCAACATTTGCCCACAAATGTGGGTTTTGTTACAACCCACAAACGGTTGTAACAAAAGTCAGCAAATGCTGATTTGGCATTCATGGCACGCAACGCCACGTTCATGGCAAGACTGAGTGGATTTTAAAATCTGTGACACATCTGGTAACTTGAATTATCACCTCTTGTATTTGTTCAAAAACTAATCTGCACTGAAACTTCAAATTTAGAATCCTTCTCTATTCTCCGCGTTCAGACGATAACTGTTTGAAAAAAAAAAAAAAAAATCCCAACACATATGAAAAGTCAAGTCTGTATTATGGTATTACAAGTCTCATCTTTGCCAAGAAATACCGATAGAGAGAAATTCATGGTCTTCTGGGTATGTGGAGATTAATGTTCCTGAGATTAACTTTTAATCTCAGAGTAGTCATCTGGACCATCTTCCATTCCCTGTAATAGCTTTAAAATTGAAGAAACTGAGAGCTACAAATATTTATTGTGACAAAGAGGTCACACCTTCGAGCTGAATCATGCACAAGGCTGCTTAGACAAACCTGCAAAACATGAATCAAAAGTGCCTCTGAAAGCCGGGGAGGGTGTGAGGAAACTCGCCAACAAACTGCTTGCTCATAGATGCCGAGCACATATCCTACACTCTTGAAGACGGCGCTCACATTTTTTGACCTTGATGAATTATCTGTTTTTTATTGACAGCACTTATTGATATTTCTTAAAAGCGGAGGCGAATGGAGTTGTATTCAGATGATTAAATGAGTTGCTAGTGCCCAGATTAGCTGGGTCTCATCTCACAGACACAGCTTGCATTATCATACAGAGCAGACGCATGCGTGTGCTGAGTCTCAAATTGCTGCGACTGACATCTCCAGGGGAACAGAAGAGCGATGACTACATCCGACCTACATTCACCCCACCTCGGTATGCTTTGCTTTCAACTAATTACACGGACATTCATGCATGCTCCGTCTTACTATAGGTGGATTCACTGCATAAAAACCGGTAATGCTGCCAGCATTTTAAATAAAAAACATAATTTTGGCGCCAACCTTCACAAATGTCCAAGCTCTAAGTGACTTGCAGATGGCTTGGAGAGGAACATCCCCCCCCCCCAGGCATTTGCACAAGCTCAGATAAAAATATCAATTGTCTAATGAGATGTAAAAAATTCTCAAAGCACAAAAACTTTAGGAACAAACCTAAAGCTACTGGACCTCATTCAAAAGCCTCAAGCATGAAAACACTCGATAGATTTCATTCAAATCTCTTGTGGAAAAGTATCTGATGCATACTTTATATTTGCACATAATTTTAGTTGTTTTATTTCTCAGAAAAAAAACTGACAGGGAAAACACGCTATTAACAAGAATTGAAAAAAAAAAAAAAAAAAAGAAAAACACCTGTGACGCAGGCTATTGCCCACGAGTGCAGCTCCAAACCGCTCTTTTCAGTTTCCTGAGCCGTACAGCATCCTGGTTAGAGTGATGTGGTTTTTCACACTTTTTATGTGAGGGTATTTCTACTGTTGCAACCCACAGGTAGGCTAGAATCTGATGATCTGTGCAAGCTATTACTAAAGTAGAAAGTGCTTGAAGAGCGTCAATCCCCACCAACACTAATTTTACTACCTACACTCTTACTAAAAATGTCATTCCGATGACGTCAATCTATATTACACATGACAGTGAAAAGAAACCTATTCTTTTCAACGTCCTACATCTAAGGTAAAAAAAAAATATATATAAAATAGGATGAGACAGTGTCTTGGAAAATTTAGATGCAAATCTTCATTATATTTTTCCAATTAAAGAAAATTTTTTAAACAAAATTTCATGAAACTAATTTGAATAATCTTACAAAATATTCCGGTGACTACCCCATTGCAAATGTTATGCTCTCTCGTGTTATCCTATTACCAAACCTCCAAGTGTTTTATGGGTCTTCTTATTGAAACACCATTCTTGACCACAGAAGAGCAGAAACACGCCCTAAGAGCATTAGCCAAGCTTTGGTTAATTAATACAGCGTCTTCCTTTGTGCTGAATCTACAGTGAAACTGTAACTAAGTTGGTAGAGGAGAGCGTCTCTGCTGGCAGCATCAGATTTATTCCCCTTGCAGCCACCAACTCTGAAATGTATAAAAATTGCATGCATGTCAGCCTAATTCTTAATGCCATTTACAGTTGGGCTACTCAATCACACCCTCAGATTTATGAGCAATAAAGTCTCAAAAATAATTTGAGTTCACCTTCCTCCACTTTGTGTCACATCCTTGAACTTTATCCTCATTGTTGCACTGATAAAAGGTGACATTTTGCTTTTTTCTAAGTTTGGCCAAAAAGTGCCATATACTCTGCAACTCCATTCGTTAATCTCAACTACAGCTGACAATAATCCTGGGACAATGCGCCATGGTCTACCGAAAACTATTTGGAACTGAATTTAACAGTTTAATTGCACACAAAATGTAGGTGGTACACAAAGCAGAGCTGAAACCTGTGTGCCTGTAACTCAAATCAAGACAGCACATGTGCCGCAGTTTTAGTGACAACTAAATAAGTAATGATGAAGGCAAAAGAGGAAACAGTGGTTGCAAAATGAAACAATTAATTTCCTTACAAAAGGCCTTTCCACAAAAGCTAAAATCAATCCATTTATAATAACACATGATTTCTCATCCCACCCTCACCTACATGCGCGCACGCACACACACCTCCATGCAGCCTGTGCACACACCAGATCTTGTCGCCCAAGGAAATGGGCTTCATACATCTTGTCTGACTGCAATAAAGCAGTGCCTAAGATTCTATTTCCAATAAACGTCGACTGATTGGAAAACTCATTCTAATATCAATTTCCATCTGGGCCCTTTAAAAGGCAATCAGCATAGCTTCATCTCGGTATATCATGGGCTCCTTGAGATGATGACACAGCACTGGCTTTCTCCTTCTGCATAATGGCCTTCTCCTATCAAGGCATCTGCAATGAATAATACCACCCATGAATGGGCTATTTAGTCTGTGTTCGTGCAGATAGGGGCCACTTGTCTGAATATTAATCCAGGGTTTTACACTTCATATGGTTCTCTCAGGGCTGCGGCATTTTTCATTCAGAGGAGCAGGGCACTTAGTGTGATTTGGCACACTCATAGTTTCTCTCTAAGCTTTCTAGGATATGACAATGGCGATAACCAGAAAAATCGTACTTTGTTTGAGATGCCCAGCACCAACAAAATAAGGATTTAAGTCGGGGAATATTAATTTAAACTCTTCTACGCATGCTCTCTAAAGCTCATCACAAAATGTGTGGCCAATAGAGAGCTTCTACAATTTAAGAAAAATAAAATAAATTGACAGACTATATGGTCAGTTGGTTTTTGCTTTGAATACCAATAAAAACCAAATATTCCATTTCTTTTAACAAATAAACAATAAATTATTGTTAACTTGTTTTAACTCTGTTTATTCATCTGTGTCTAGCCCTTTGTGGTTACAAAACAGGAATGGCATACCTGAAGGCCTGTTCACATTCGTCACTAAATTCTGTCTTTAGCTACCGGATTGCAATCAGGTCGTGCTAAATACAGGTCTGAACCCTCTCTCAGTGCGTATTGAAAAGGTTTTCGGTAAAACCACCTCTGAAGGTGGTCTGGACCACTTGTATCTGCATACAATTTGCAGTCTGAACAGCAATCCTTGATGTAGGACCTCCTACTGGACCCCACACAGGCAGCAGAGCGGACATCTCGGTGTTAAAAAAGCCCGGTCAGCTGCCAGCTTAAAGATAATTACACAGCGATTCTTGGGAATATTTTTTTAAGATTATGCCGTTTTGGTTTTTCAGCTAAAAGTTTTAATGAACTGTTCATCAGTATCCTTCTTAATAAAAAGGTCCGTTGTTTTGGAGGGGATTTTATTATTTAAAGTGGATTAAAGGACGCTGTACGGGTGAGTTTCTCTTTGGTTTAAAGTCTCTTCTTATTATTTTTAGAGCTCTTGGATTACAGCTGTGGTCAATATACGCTATAATGTGCTGTCCATCCCAGAACAGCACCAATATGTGGCATTATATTCACCTGATCAAACACCGAGTTGATGTTATGTAACAGTGAAGCTTTAAAACAGCTGAAGGCTATCAGATCGCTGTGCTTTACTGTGGTGGAATTTCTGCAGTCTTTGTTCTGACGCAGCTCTATGAAGTTACTAATCATTTTGCTCCTTTATTTCTCCTATTTTGTGTCTGTTTGATAATTAAGCTCATTATAAGACAACAAAAACTTGATTCAAATGGCTCACAACAGTGTTAATGTAAAAAGAAATATATAGTCCAGATGTCTGAGTGTATTTTTATTTTTACAGAAAAGTTTATTTGCATACAGCATGAGTAACTTATATCTGATAGTAAAACGTTCTAAGATAAGCATTTAACCACCAAGTGTGAACAGAGGTGTCAGAGGTGACCACGTGCAGTCAAATCAGCTAAAACAGATTCATAATGGTGAAAATGTGAACAGGCCCATAGTCTTCTATGCAACCGGCCTCATGAGCCCATTATACTGTTATCCATAAATATGTAACCTTGCAGGATCTTTAAAAGCCCAACTACAACCTGTAATCATAGCCATTTCATTTTAATGAACTAGAACAGTTTCAATCTACATAATTATTAGTGTAGATTGGTTTTTTTGTTTTTTTCCCTTACCTTCCAGCCACTGCCCGCCTCCCTGTAATAAGGAAAGTTATCACAGATCCACTGGTAGATCTCACTCAACGTCATCTTCTTCTTTGGCGAGCTATTGATAGCGAACGTGATGAGGCTGGCGTAGCTGTACGGAGGCTTGCCATCCTTGTGCTGCTGCACCTCTTCCTGATCCAATGTGGTGTTGTGATCCAGAAGGGTATTCTTCTTGCCCATGCCGGGCCCATGGGCATTCTGGGCATCAGTTTTGCGGATGGCTGCCTGCATGGTCAGCTGAGGAAGCCAATCCATGGAGGTCAGGCTGCTCTCCAGCTCCGACGTCATGGTGACGGCAGGCTGGGCAGGAGGGAATGGGGCAAGAATGGGGGAAGCTGGAGGTGGTGGTTTGAGATGGTGCCTGGTGACGGACTGAAAGTGCTCCAGGTGTGGGAACAGACAAACGTGGGGAAAGAAACCAGAACTCCTTCAGCTCAGGACATTAGCATCGCATCTTCTGGGTGTCAACACTGGGGAAACAAGAAAAACGTGCTTTTATTAGTCAAGAAATTTCAAACTAACTTGGGAAACAGAAGCAAATCAACTAGACTCCAGATAAAGAAAAAGCAGTTTCCACATTAACCAAATGTATTTACAAAGTATCCTTATATTCTGTGCTAGAGATCACAAGCCCACCACTTTCTCCACCACTTGCTGCTCTCAAAGCTGACTCATAGCTGGGACTCCATCTGCACAGAGAAAGTAAATGCCAGGCAATTGTTTTCACAACTGCCAGCCAAATGGGGGAATGGCTCAGGAGGAATTCCGACACTCTTGAAGCAAGTAAACCCCTTCGACTTTCTTCCCCGCTTGCCTCTTTGCCTCGGCTAAACGGAGCTTCTGTCGCAAACAAGCCAGCTAGAGTCATCTTGCAAACTGTCCTCTGTGATATGTGTGTCAGCTATGTTGTGCAGAACGCAGCCAGCAACAACCTGTCTCACTGTCCCTCTCGGCACACTGCCATCCCAGTCTTAAAATAGATGAGCCGTGTAGAAAGGCCAAAAGTTACAAACATAAGAGAATACAAGAATGCATGGGGGTTAAAAAAAAAAAAAGAGTGGTGTGACACTTCAGGCTTTCTGAAGGGGTGAGGGAACAGTCCAGAGATTGAGGAATCCCCACTAAGTTGTGGGATTGTTATTCTTGACTAAGCATGCTCACAGAGTGTGTGTGTGTGTGTGTGTGTGTGTTGGTTTTTGAGTGTGCCTGCTTGAGCATGTGTAAACCTGAGAGTGCAGAGAATGAAAACATTCTTGATAGCATTCCATAGGTTAAATAAGAAATGTTTCAAATAGTTGTGTGCAAGGTGTAATTGTACCAAACTATTACTATGTAACACAGTAAATTCTTGAAATGCATTTTATTTTAATAGAATTAAATCGTTAGGGTTTGTATAATTACACATATTAAATCTACAAAGATGCTAAAAAAATGCACTGGGTTGTTATGTTTTGTATCCTAACAACAACTTTGCTGATGAGGTCATATTCAGCGTCAGCAGGTAACTGTGAGGTAACTCCGGAGAACTGTGTTGGCAGACAACAAGAATGAGAACTCGCAGCCAACAGGTTCATATTTGAGCTTTGGCGATGCTTGTTCTCGAGATCTAAGATTACACAATCTATCAATCTTGAAAGCAACCATAGCAATCTCTCCACCTTTATGCTTGCTACTCTGTCTGCTACTAACAGTGTTCACATGGAAGATGACTAGATAGTTGCTGGAATCTGCTCAAAGCTCTTGATCACACATCCATCATGCAAATCAAAACAAGAAATTGCTTTAAATTTATTTCTCTTGTTCATGACATGACTTCTGCTCTAAAAAGAAAAAATTAAAAAACTTCCAAGCATTACTTGGACCTTACAAAGATTCAGCAACTGTTTCCTCACGTAAATAACTTGACCCTTTCGATTGTTAAGCATGCATCATTACAAATATTTTAACAAGTTTGCTGAGTATCAGTAAACAATTCCATCATTGCAACATCTAAATAGCAAAAAAAAGAAGTTTCAAACTTTCTCATTATTAATCTCATGATAAAAAGCCTTACACTTGCAACTTCATGCAGGACATAGCTGAAATGTATACATCTTATATATAAATATTTATTAAAATCATCATTTAATATTATTTATTTTAATATTTTCTTTACTTAAGTTTTAAACACCATGTTATCAGCAAGTAGCAAACTGCAAAAGAAACAGGAAAAAAAAACATAATTTAGAAGGCTTCTGATGTCCATGGGAGATGCCGCGGGAATGAAAAGGAATTCACAAATGAGGCAAAATCTTTTGGCAGCAGTCGGGCAGAAGCGGTTTTTGGTAGTTCTTTTCAATTGATCTCTAACAGCAGGGGCCTGCGAGTGCCCAGTAGCCAGTTCAAGATCTTCTATCAGTGTAGACAAGCAAAGCAGATGATGGCAGCTTTTTGCTAAATTAAACTGAGTTCAGAGAGGGGAAAATACCACATTTAAAAAGCAGAAGATCATTAATGGCAAGATTCATTTGTCCTAAATCTTCCCCTATAATCCCAATTGAGTTTCGTGAATTCATTTGAGGAAAAATATATCTATTATTTTCATGATTTCTAGAGCTGCGAGTTGAAATGTGAAACGGATAAAAGAACAGCAGCTTTGGTCAGTATGAATTCATCTGAGCGAGAGTTGGGTGGGGGTGATTGTGTCTTCTCTGTATGATCAGCATGTTTTAAAAGACTGCTGGTTCAAAGTATATTTTATATTTTTACTAAACTCTGGCTAAAGATGTTTTTGGATAAGTGTTTATTGTTTGAGAAGGAAGTTAAAAATCTTCCTTAAAAACAGCTTCTTTAGACATATTGGGGTGTAACGGCAAACTAACTAACAAAATAAATATCTATGCATCACAACACTAAATATTTTTTAAAACTTAACTTTAGTTCAATCACATAACTTTGTGAATTAATGATTCTTCTATTCACTGAATGGAAAAGCAGTCTACCCTATTCTCTTTAAATTCTATATAATAAATGAAAGCATTGAACAAAAGCTAAAAAGATGTTCTACCAAATGGTCGGTGTGAATGGAGCGAGCAAGGAAAAAGCAAAGTGAGGTTTCTGGAGGTGATGAGATTAAGCCGAGGGTTGATGAAAAGCACTCCGCCTGATTCACAGATGCACATTTGATGTCATTTGACCCTTCATGCTAATGATCCAGCTGCTAGATAATCTGCAGGGCCAAGACGGTGTCTTAATTAGAGAACCTTGGGCGTTAGTAGTAATGATAAAGTGTAACCCAAGTAGGCAGTTAGAAGGCCCTCCTGCTGCCTTCATTACTCAGACTGTGGGGCAGTCGATGCTGGAACAAGCCCAGGCCTGCTGCTACATCAGGACGGCCCATCCGATTATGTTCATCAAGGGGTCTGTGTGTGGGCAAAGAAGTGCCCAGGAGGCAGGTAAGACGGTAATAAAAGATGGAAGAGACAGAAAACAAACTGTTGTAAAGGGTGCTGTTTGGCAGACATCATAACAAGAAGGCAGAAGAAATGGTTTGCATGAAGGAGGTCTGAGGGAAGACCACGAGCCCATGAGAACACTGATGCCACATGTGACGCTCCAATTCAGTGCCAGGAAAATGTGTTGCATCACTGTCATCGTCAACAAAAGAAAACTTTAATTTGTTTTAAGAATAGAGCTGTTAAGAGTGTTTTCAGGGCCTAAAAGGAAAAAATTAATCGGCAAATGTATTCGCTATTCAACACTCGGTTTCTTTATCCTCCATGGATTAATGGCAGATTTAGTTATGAATGAAAAAAAAAATTGAATGGGTTTTTGAAACATCTTAATTTCACAAGTTCTTGACAGAAATTATCAACAGTGCAGCTGCCAACAAAGCACTGACAGCAAATCGGCAATCATGTTTTGTGTTTCAGTCACTAAGTGGTTCCATCAAACTGACAGCGTGGCTATTTTTCATGTGCCAGGTTCTCCTTTATTCGAGAAATCCCAATGAGGCACTGAGCTGGGTAACAACCAGGGATTACTCAACACAGCACAGAAGATTACGTCAACTTCATGTTAAGCAAGTATGTACAGAGATGCAAGTCAGCAACTGCGTCATAAAATCAGAGCAGTTCCCCCTCTCAACTACTGCAAAATTGATGTCTGTACTTAGCAAGTACTTAAAGTTTTAGTACCCCTAACAATGCATGGCCCAGGGTGAAATTAATATTTCAACTGTTGTATTGCTACAGTGAGTGCCACTTACATGTCTTAAACATTTAATATGACAGTAACCACAGATTCAGTTGTTTTTTAATCAAGACAACTGTAAATGTGAATGCATACCTATAGTTTTTATGGTATTAGTATAATTTATAGAGAGTGCTTGTCGGATAGTTGAACAACAATCGTTCCTTCTCTAATATTTAAATTCTGGACAAACGTTTTGAATCTTTTTCTTAAGACTTACTCTTTAAAAAAAAATCACAGTCCCCCTTCAAAACATCCATGTGTTAATTGTAAAAGCAGTAAAGTAATAAAAGTTTTGAAAGTATATTTTTCACCCGTGATAAGTTATTTCAAAGAGCTGTTGCACCTGACTGAATCACAAGGTTCAAAAGCAGCCGTCAGCAGGGGAAAAAAAAAACAACCTATAAAACCTTCATTCAGCCACATTTTTTGCCCAATATATTTTGTTGATTGACTAAAAATATTTTCGGGGATTAAAGTTCTCTGTCACCATGTCATATGATAAAAGATATATTTATATTTTGTATAAATGTTTGCCTATAAGAGTCCCTGTGTTATCCCTGATCTGCATACTGATGCTAAATGTAATTTTGTTCACAATAAATTGTGATTTTTCTTCTCCCGGAGTTTGTGTTTGATCATTTTTGTTGATCCATGGGCGTTCTCATTAATCTGCTGAGGCTTTTGATTGGTCGTCGTTGGGGGGGCGTGACACTGTGTCGTCTTCCAGGCAGTGGATGACAGATGCCAGAATGTCCGAGAAAAGAACGGACAAAAAGAGGAAAGCTGCCCCCCTGAGTTTTGTTACATTACGTGTTAAATAAAAGGTTCATTTTCTTAATGTTTTGCTCTGTGGTTTATTTAGTAGTTCTTTGCACATCTGGTATACCTCTCCTCTCAGCTGAGTGGGTTCTACCAACCAAAAAGATTGCCAAGACAATCTATTTTAAATCTCCACTCAATATGTTTTTATTCAAATCTATTTTACAAGATTACTTACTTCAGGTTTACTGCCTTGGAAGATAGATCCTTGTCTTGGTAAATGAATTCGCCATCTGATTTTCTGAAAACTCTCCCAGTCCTTCTTAAAGCCAAAAATTCTCATAAATTGTCCTCAAAAACTGCTGATTTTGGACTCTTTAAAAAACACCCTCCTAGCCTTGTTCCAAATGCCAGAAAAATGCATTTCTGATGTTTTAAATTTCCAATTTTTTAAAAAGCTATGTCGAAACTTTGAAACAGATACAAAAACAAAACATCGTTAAAAGATAAATACATGAGGACAAAACTGAAAGCAATTTGCCTAAAATAATTTAAGAAAAATAAAAGTATGTGACTTTTGTGTGTTTGCACCTAGAAAAGAAAAGAAAACAAGGTTGCAGATGGCTCAAGTGAAACTGGTAGACTGCAGATAATTAGATGAAAGTAATATTTAGAGAGAGATCCAGTCTGCATTTGGCAAAAAGGTGAAAGTAAAACTTCTGTTTGGTACTGGTCCAGAGAAAAATACAAAGACAACGTCCACAGTCATCATTAAGGGTCACGGTAGATAGCAGTCATTACTTTTGAAAGTCCAACCAAAAGAAGTCAAAACAATGACGGCTAATATTGGTATGATTCCATACAATAAAACACGATACACTATACCTACTGAAAATGTGTGTTGGACTCAAAGTTCTGTGCCCGTCACCACAACAACACACACACACACACACACACTGAAGCTCGGCATGGTAAGGACACACTGCACATCAACCATACTGCACACCGCCTTGGAACTGAAAATAACAATGGGCGCAAAAAAAATTAATTGAAATGAAAATAAAAAAATTATATTAAAAAAGTGTAATATGCAGTGTATAATAAAAAAAATTATACTTAAAATATTTGCTTTCAGACTCAAGAGTAGTAAAAATGTTTCTTACTATTCACAGTTGCAACAAATTGTTGTAAAAAGGTAAAAACTGCAAAGATTTTACATATACTAATGATTTCAAAATATCTTAGTTTTATATTTCTTATGCAAGTTCTTTTATATAACTGTTTCCTTTTTTTATTCCAAGTGACAAACACTAATACAAAAATTGAAATCAACATTTATCCAATGTTAGTAATGCCAAACTAAGCCTATTTTTATTTTTTACCTAGAACATCTAGCTGCCTACTTAGAACAACTTCCCCTCAAATACCTGTGCATTACTGTCATCATTTCCTCTCTGAGAAAAGAGGAGGCTATTCAGCTCACATTCGCACTCCCACTTGCAGACAGAGGACTGTTGATACGCACCAGGCCAGCGCTCTCCTGCATTTATCTGCAATTTCTGCGAATAATCCCCTTTTACTGCAGTCATGCATCCGTCAAGAGTAACACTCCAGCAGCGTGTGCCTGCTCAGCGACAGAGAAACAACTATTAAGGCCTGTGATGACTGCGCTGCTGTGTTTGCTTCTTCGGAACTGCAGACACGATGAGTGATGTATTAAAAACAATGTCGCTGCAATTCAAACAGGCCACAATAAATATTTACACTACTGATTGTTAAATGCCGCCCAGACTCCAGCGTGTGCAGAGGGATACAGAAGGAAGAGCAAGAGCTCATTATGACAAGAATCTTCTTGTATTGTGACGGTAAGTTGGCAAAAGGGAGGGGAATCGCGAAGCATGCTCCCTCTGTTATGCCTGAAGATTTGGCACATGCAGTCATAACAACAACAGTGATGTAACCTGGTAACAGGCTTTTGGCATCTGTACTCTCGACCGAAACCTGGGTCATACCTTCCATATCA
The DNA here is from genome assembly GCF_001649575.2 of Kryptolebias marmoratus. Taxonomy (NCBI): domain Eukaryota; kingdom Metazoa; phylum Chordata; class Actinopteri; order Cyprinodontiformes; family Rivulidae; genus Kryptolebias; species Kryptolebias marmoratus. Next base: position 10,748,607 of record NC_051433.1, on the reverse strand, counting down.
CTGGCTTTATATCCAGTATGGGAGAAGCCCTTGTTTTCCTAGTGATAGCAAAGAGTATAAACAAAAAAAGGGGTGGGAACTCTGCTCACCTGCCTTTCAGTCAAAAGAGAGATTCCTCACTTTTTCCACCCCTGCAGGCAAAGGACTTAAGGAGTTATTTTTAAGATCTCTCACACTAAAATAGCAACAGGCTTCACTTGTGTTTGCACGTGAACTCCGCAATCATCCAGAAAACTTCACTAAGCCTCATTTTCATTTAAAAACAAAACAAAAAAAAAGCAGGTAACGGTAATGCCAAGGCAACAGCTTTTAATGTCAGTCTTCCCTCTCAATTAAAGGCTTAATGGTTCCGCTGAGCCCATCCTCGGGAAGAAAGCATTAATAACCTAGTCCTTGCTTGCATTTTTAGGATGTGTCAATTATCGCTTCACTGCTCACACCGTTGAGCACATTGTTCAGCTTAACGCACCGAACAAGAGAGTCAGCCGCCATCTGAGGCCTTTCATCGCTTACAGAATATGCAAGAGTGCATATGTTTTGCATTGTACTCCTCATGCAAGCGTTATTAGTAAGCTACATTTTGATAAATTAGTTTTTAAGATGCAGGCAGGCAGGCAGGCAGAGATCTCTGCTGTTCTCTTAAAAATATTTCTTGAAAATAAGGTATGCATGCTCTTTATGCTCCCTTACTCCCCCAATCCCCCTTCGCCTGAGGTTGAAGTCCATAATTATTCTGCCAATCAATCTGGAGTGCAACTGTGGCTGTGGGGCAGTTAAACGCTGAGAAGAGATAGGTGTCAACAAACCAAAGCTAAACGCTGAGATCCTTTAAACACACTCGCCCACAAAAAGAAGGCAAGAGAGAAGCCTTTGTTTTGTAAGTCAGCGCCAAACCAAAGGAGTATGTGGTGATGACAAAAAGCACCCATCTGCACACGGATGAGCAGACCACGCACAGGGACGGAGGTTCAGAGTTCAGAAAGATCTGGTAGCTGTCTGTGGCTCAACTGAGCTGCTTCAGGCTGTCTGAGGAGGTCACAGAATGAGTAACAGGGTTTGTAACCTCAGAATTTACACATGGACAAAACAAACAAAACGAGGAATGTGAATGGATGCAGCGGTGACACAGATAAGAGTCATTGTCTCAGCAGTCAACTCTGCTTAGTGTTAACATGGATTTGACATGGATGTATAGATAAATACAGGCAGATAGAGGTCTAGACATCAGACAAAAGCACACGTCTCCAACTCATTGTGCAATCTGTAAAGTCAATGCAAAGGAAAAATACGCATACTCACACATACAACTCTGCAGTAATTGAATAAACCTTTCCAATGAATCAGAGGAGTAATTGAGATGGAGGGGGGGGGGGGTGTCTTACTATCTCTAACAGTTTGCCTGGGAGGTGGCCTTTGTTTTGGAGGTGGCAGGGGTGTCCTGACACCAACCATGTGAACCCAATTACCCCAGTCCCACAGCCTGGGGGCTCGTATTAACAAAGTCCCTCTGGGAGGTTGACTCCATGCCAGCCTGGCAGCCGGCAAGATCCTGCTGCTGAATCACAACTAGACCACTTAAGGAACTGGCAGGCCAAGCGCTCGGTGGCATTCTTGTTCTCATCTGCAGTGGTTGGATCCAGTTTTGTTGGGTTTTTTTGCTCAATGTTAAATACTGAGCCAGTCTTTAGGCTGTGCAATGGGGTAACAATACTAAAATTTGAAAGCTACCTACAAAACAAAAAAAAAAGGAAGTTTTGATTAGGGAGTACCATTTATCTAATGAATAAAAAAACAGAAACTGAGTCTCAGCTAAAATAGAAACATTCAGTGAAGCAAAACAAGCCCTTCGAGAGCACATTTTCCACCAAAGTTGCATGTATTTTCTAACTAAACAAAGTTACCTTAACACACATACCAGCATTACAGGAGATGAGCAGCAAGTAACCTGTCACAAGGTTTTATGAAATCCAGCACAGGTGTTTTTGTTTTTACCCAACAATTACTAACATCCACCACCGCCTTTGCCTTAATAGAAGAATGAATCATTTAGTCCGATTTTGGTGAAAAAAACTGCAGACAACTTTGATTACAATTGTTCAATTACTATAAGTCATATTTTTGGGGCAAAAGTAATTATTACTGGTTGCAAATTTTCCCTTTCTTCTGTGATAGGAAAATGCATCTTTGAAATCACAATTTGAATTTAAAAACATTTCCAGACATTTCTAACTTGGGACTTTTAATCAGCCAAACGATTAATAATTTTATCATGAAAAATGACTGGCAGTTTAATTTATAACAGAAGAAACTTTCACACTAATAAGTAAAAGAAATCAGCCTGGAGGGACAAGCAAGTTCAAGCTTTTTCTAACGTAATAAGAATGATTAAAAAAGATTGTTAGGTTTACTGAATGGTACAAATATAACTGTGAGCTGATTCTTAGGGGACGTTGTTTTTCGTTTTCTCACTGAACTCAAAGTGACATGGTTCAGTGTGCACCCGCCGTACGCCATAGAGGAAATGTGTATGAGCACATTTTCATGTGCGACAAAGATGTGCTAAATAAGAAACCATGCTAGAACCACTGAAGCGTGAGTTAAAGGAATTACCTGAGTGGGCAATGCATGCTTTGAGAGTGCCACACAGCACAGAAATCAGGTCATAAATTTCAAATTCAAAGACATCGGATCAGCAATTGCAGCTCTAAAGCTGGAGCTGAGAGAGGAAACTGTGACAATGTGACACTGAGACTGAGCACTCCCTTTCAGAACAACAAAGCACAAAGTAAAAAACACAAACAAACAAACAAGGTTTTATAAGTCTTATATACATTCCTCTCAAGTAAGGTCTCATATTGTCTTTATTTAGGATGGCACTGGAGCTGGAGTTATAATTAAAACCATTTTGCTTTTTAATCAATATTCAATCTCTCAAAAATAATTAACAGCATATTAAAGAGTTTACTGCCTGACAGAGCTGGATGCCTTTACATCATTAAGCTGTTGAAGCGCTGCTCTTTGACTCCTCATGTCCCATTTCAGTGGTTTACTGCGCCTCCATCCAGGCTCTTTAAAATGCTCCTGCAGTCGCAGTGTACCTGCAGATAATAACACAGTCCACTGAAAACATGCAGCATGTATGACAAACTCTCTCAATCTCACATACAGGTTGTTTTTTTTTTTAACAGCTTAAACATAAGCAATAGAAACATGTGTGAACATGTGTCTAGCAGATCTCAGGCTTATTGAGCTCTACTAAATGGAAACGTGTTTCAAGAAAAAAGGTTTTTCAGAGCGTATTACAATATCAAGAGCTCAGGGGTTAAAGTTGGCTGCCAGCTGCAGTTTGATCCCCAGCCCCTCGATATGCCAGTGTCCTTGAGCATGGCATTAGCCCAACTCCAATATCCATCAAACTCTTCTCAAATTTATCTTCCATTTAAGCTCAGCTACTTGTGTATTTAGGCTTAAAGGTGCTTTGAAAACATAATAGGAAACATTCATGTTGTAATAGGGAAAAAAATAAAAAAAGAACGCCATACCTCCCATACCACTGTTGCTACTGACTGACACTTTATTTAACATCTAAGACATTCCTATTTGTGACATTACCAAATTTACACATTTTAGGAAACAAAAAATGTTATAAAGCCGTAAAAGATCCTTTGTCAACGTTGTGCCGAAAAAGAAATACCTCCACAAACACAAAATACTGTAAGTAAGCACAAATGTGAATAGCCAGATCCTGTAAATGAGTGCAAAGTTTGCAAACAGATTTCTTTAATCTGTGTGTGGTTTGTGTTCATTTTTACTATGAACATTGTGCAAATTACATCCACAGACACAGAAACTTAAACAAAGGGTGCATGTTGGTGTTGAAAAATCTGAATGAGGTCATCAATACCTAAATTAATGATGAAACAACTCCAAAAAAGGAAGAATACACCTCAGAGTCTGAGGATGGAGCTTTGAATTGAATTACAGAAGAGCAGTGCTTTGCAGCCGTAACGTATATGAATCAGAAACACTCACAGTGAAGCTAAGAATAATAGAGACTACACAAATACAGATCATTAGCCATTTCTAGCTTGCTCTAAAATCTTTGCCTTCACCCCAGCTCAATGATTTGAATATTTTCATAGTTTATCAAAATTGAAAAAAAAAAAGGAAAAGGACAATTTAAGCATCTGATCTTCAGACTCTGCAACTACTCTTTGAAAATTTCAAAAAAACACATAGCACTACGCAAGTCACTAACTCAGAGTCAGTTTGTGCTGTGTGTTTAAAAAAAAAGTCAATTTTACTTTAAATAAATATGATGACATACCTGAGGAGATTTAACAGTGCTGCAGAATCCAGAATGAAAGAATTCAAATTAGCTACAGAATTTAACTAATGTGGTTTTGCGTCACAGGGAAACGTCAGTGTTTATACAGTCGAACGCAACTCTTGGGCATTCTCCAGATGACTTCTGTGGTAATTTGGTTTTCATCTACTGCTGATTACAGATAGTGAAGTGGAGTAAAACATAAAACCGCAGCCGTCTACACCATGACCAGGGTTAACTGACCAGAAACTCGTTTTTATTTGGAACAGACAACCTCCCGATGTTTATACCTGTTGCCTGCACCATGCTCCGTTGCAGATAATTTCAATTAATTTGGTTTCCTGGAGACAATGTTGGTATTTATTTGGGCGTGGATGAGAAAGAAGGTAGTAGCAATCATTGTTGTTTTAAGCAGTCAAAATACCTACTGACAAAAAAAGAAGAAAAAAAATAGACTCTCCACTATGAGCTCACCGTGTAACAAGAACCAGAACAAGTCATCACAAATCTGGAAGATTTACCATAAAAGACAAGCGGATGTGCTGTGCACAGCATGAGTATTTTGTAAAGGAATTTCACAACTACATAAGGAATGAGCTAAAATACAGAATATTATTTAACCCATCCAAACATATAACTTTATTCAAAAACTGCTTACTAATATAGAGCCTCCCAGAAAACTAAAACCTTTTATTTTGCATCCTTCTATGAAACAAAGAAATAAAATCTTTAACAGGGTACGCTTTTAGTTTTTAAATCGTAAATAATTTGCTTTTTTATGTTAATTAAAATGTTAAAACCATTTCAGCTACTAAACATGATCTAAATAAATGAGCACATGTATTTTCTGTGCCTTTAAAAAAATGTCATTAATAAGCTTTTCTTTCTCTACAGTAAGAGAATGCCTCAGATGCAAACAAAAGCTCCAAAACTTCAGACTTTTCACTGATGACTAGAAAACAAAACAAGAGGGGGGGTAAGTGAACATCCTTAACAAAAGACTGAACTATAATCTGAATCTACAAACAATAAAAATGAGCTGATATTTAAATACTTGCATGGTAAACTTAAAATAAATTCAGATAGATTGCTTCATTTATCTGCAATTAACCACTCAGCAAACAACTCGGAATGAGGAATCGTTCTCATGTCAGTGAGAAATGATGCCAGCTCAGACACCCTGAGGAACTCCAATGACGTCCACACCCAGTACTCCCTCTGACAGCTTAAATCCTGTAGAAACACGGGAACTCCCTTCAATGTGAAAAAGACGTCAGGCAGCAATCTGCGAGTGTTGTCAGACAGAAGGCTGGAGGAAGAGACACTGCTCTCCTCTTGTGAAATTGACTTTGGTATTTCCACTGGGGAACTCTTGTTTTCAAGGAGGAAGATGAAGACGTGTGGATAGCTGACTTATTTCTACATTAGCCATGAAAAGCAGGCATTAAATATTTCTAAATAAGATTTTGAGAACAGTACTGACCTATTAACCAATTATGTGCCATATTATTCACATACAAAATGCAGGAAGAAACTCACTCCCGTGAATCGCATCGATACCATTAATTACCAGAAAAATGTAAATAAACTTTAATCATGTTGAAGCTTCAATTACTCACATGTTGCTGAATTTGGACTAGCTTAAAATTTTGTCAATTTAGCAGAAAGAAGAACCAAGCACTAGCGTGTAAGTTGAATTTGAGCCCAGTGACACAGACCTAATTTAAACCTGAACACAACAGCGAGTTTATTCTGAGTCTAACAGGAGGTATATTCTTTCATTTCTTCTTTCGGCTTAGTTCAGTCTGGGCACCAAAACTGATAAAACAGGTTTGAGAACAGACATTGTATTTAAGGCTAATCCAGTCTTTCAAAACATTGCAGGTTTTCTGACAGACTGTCAGCATGAGATGAGCTGGAGTTGAGTCTAAAAATCTTATAGCACAGAATTCTACAGCAATAGTCAAAACGTTTGACACACTTTCCCATTGAGAATAAATGGGATGGTCTGTCAATTGTGTGTTACCGGACTGGATTTCCAGCTTTTGTTGGCTTTCTCCTCCATGTAGAGGGCATCTCTTTTCAATAAAATGTCACAGCCCATGCACTACAAAGCACAATAAAAAAATTGTTTACAAAATATGCCCAAAAATAAGTAACATACACCATTTTTTAAAGGTAGTTTCTGACTGCTGAATCCCGCAGCTAACTGATTCTGGATCTATATGGATCTATTAAATGTGCCCTATGAACAGTTACAGTGGGGTAAAAGCCATTTGACATAAAAGGTCTCAGCTTATGTCAAGTGTCTGTTAACGTCTGGCTGATCTGCAGAGACCCTCACAAGTCTTCAGTGGTGAACAACAAAGATGAAGACATGCCTATGAGAATCTATGAGAATCTATGGACTGATGAAGAGCAAAACAGACTTCACAGATGGCTGTAAGGACGGCAGGTGAACTAGTCCTGCTGCACATCAATCAATAGAACCGAATTTACCCAACTTTAAAAGCCACATACTGTACTATGTCGTTGTGTTATTCCTTTGACAAAACCCTGTTTGCTGCCGTGCTCCACTATCAAAAACAAGCATTTTAGGGAGCTAAACTTTTAACAGAATCCACACAAAAGCCTAATTACATTTTCCAGCAGTGATGATGATTAGAATGTGGCGTTTTCACCAGATCTGGGTGGTGTAAAAGATAAGGCTAATTAATGTGGCGCCATTTGCATCTTTACTTCTGTAATTCAACAGTGAGGGGAAGAGAGCCACCACGGGAGGCTACATGTTTCATGTGAGTGAGAAGACTTCACTTCCAGTGCTCATGACATAACCCTCTCCTAAACCTCTTAAATTCCTGTGCTCTTTTATCAGGCAGGCCTGTCTGCGTCTCTCCTTTTCCTCCACCTTCCCTTTCTCGAGTTTAAATTTGTAAGTTCATCCCCCTTTTCCTCTCTCTACTACCCCACCCACCACCACCACACAGGCTGCGCTCATTACAGCGGATTTGCATGTCTGCTTCAGAGTGGTATGAAAGGAGATGAAACAGAACTCCCAGTGGCTGCCTCTGCAGAGCTTCACTCGTCTGACAGAAAGAGCTCCACTTTGGGCCCCAGACACAGCCAGCAAACAAACGCAGGCATTTTAAACGGGCCATAGACACGTAAATATAAAGTAGCAAACACAGGACTGCTTCCCGGGAAAAAATTTACACCTCACAGAATTCAGTTTAAATATATCTATATGCAGGTAATAAACTGGAAAATAGAAGTCTACCTTCCAGCCTATTGCTCCTTTTCTGCACATTACCGATCAAGCCTGCTCAACTGGGAAGGAGGCAGCCACGAGTTGTGTACAGTAGCATCAGTCTCCGTTCCTGCTCAGTAATCATACACAGAAGGCACAATATGTATTTGTCATATTGGTTTCAGTCCTGGACCAGCAACAATTTGTTACTGCAACTGTCCAATTACGTTGCAGTGAAGTCAGATCTCCATGACTCCAGCAAAGGTGCAGGAAAGTGTGTCTATTAGTACCATTCTGCAGCAATTCACTTGTACATGCATCTGGAGTACAAAAACGCAATTCTAAAAATAATTACACATAATAAAAAGTGGCTCTTTTTAAAAAAGCAAATTACTGCTCATCATTTTTGAATTTACATGCAAGTGGTTAACAGTAAGAGTAGCCTAAGGCATCTGCACGTGCAATATTTTTTTTAAAAGACACTGTCAGGCAGATGCATTTAGCTGTTAAAGCCTCCTGTACAGTGGGCAAAGTTACCTCTAAAACCACAAGATCCTTAACATTTATCATTTTAAAAAATATTACTTTAATTGCACTTTAGTAGCCTATCTAATGGTATAAGTGAAAGGCTGTGGGATGATACCAGTAGAACCGATATGACGCACTTTCCTGCACTTTTTCCTGGAGTTGCGGAAATGTGACATCACTGCAACTCTTTCCGTTTAAAAATTGTTTGTTGTACAATAATAGTGACAAAACAACAATTCAAACAATTATGAACAAACCTAATGCGTAAACTGTAAAGATATAAATTCTTTACTTTTTGAGGCGTTTCACTTTTAGTGCTGTTCAAGTTGGGTTCTCTTATTCGGGATGACTCACTTGGTGAAAGCGGTGCATCATGTGCCATGCCACATGAGTCACTACAGAAGAGAAGGGCAGAAAGTCCTATACAAACAAGCTCCTGACCTGACCTGTACTGTTCCCCACTGACCACAGAACTTACTTCAACCAGAGAACAATAAGCCCTGATAGAGATGAAAGTCATTAAAAGTAAAAAAAATAAAGCTTTTAAAGTTAAATGTACCTACATCATTCGTATTTGTTATGACCTTGACACAACAAATGTAACCACAAAAAGTCCACAACAGCAGTTTGAAATGAATTTACTGCATCAAAAGCAATGACAAGGAAAACTATTCCATATATAGACCAATGAGTCACAACCGGCTCTGACTCATAAATGATGTCTTACTGTGTAGATAAATAAAATAAGCAGAAATTAAAAATGGGAACTTGAAACCTTTTTTTGGCTTTAAGACTTTCATATCCATGTTCTTACACAGACACGTACAGTATATAATAGAAATCAGCTACTGCTTTACTATGTCTTGAACATGTTCAGTTGACAGGAATTAAGCAGTGCTAAATCAGGCTCAAAAGGTATTGATTTAAAACTGTCACACAAAACACAAAGATTTTTCAACAGGAGGGAAATCATAAAATTGTTATCTGTTTGCAGAGTTTGCACCGACCTAGAGTAAATGTGGTGAAGATGGTGACTGGCAGGGCACGGATGTCATAGGAAATCAAGTGCCACCACAAAAACAAACTGCAGCTCAACACCCTTTACACTTTCAACCTTTCCAATACGCTGCAAATTATTGTTCTCGTGAAGCTACAAATATTTTCTGGTGCCATTTTCAGACTGTAACAAGATAAACTTACAAAACATTTAAACGACAAATAAAAGGCAGCCACTAAAAAAAATAAAAAGATCAATCTACTAGCTTTATTAACATTCACAGCAATATTCTATTGATCTTACTCTAAATAAGAAGATTGTTGTGATGTTTATATGAGTTGCATAATGAACACTGTATTCATATTTCTGTTTTTGTTACAGCACACAGACTGACCAATGACATTCATAACATTACATTCTCCTACACCAGTGTCGTGTCAGATCCATCCGAAGCCTTCATTATATCATTATCTCTCAAAACCCACAGCTTTCTTGGCTTTCTCCCTAACCCCAAAAATCATGTTGTCCTTTTACCCACAGTCACCGTGTTCTGCATCGACTCTGCGGGAACTGGAGGCAGCAGCGCGATACATGATGCCGTTAAAGAGTGATTAAGATGTACACATGCCTACACAATCCGACTGAGATCAGAACAATTCACCGAGCTTGGTTTGATTATTGCTTACTTCATATATGAATTCTTACAGGTTAAAGTGATTAGACGATACAGCTCATAAGGAGAGACTAATTTAGAACAAAGTTAGATTAGATGTTTCATTAAAAGCAGAATCTCAAGTTATATCCGATCTAATGTAGAATATTTCACTTACAATTTCCTTTTATTCTTAGCGTATGACTGCAGGCCACTGTCTTTTAATTCAATTATCATTCTACTGTAAAAGGTACAGACTACTGCTTTATTTCAGATCAGAAATTATAGGTTGTTCAAAAAGAGCACTTTACAAGGAATACTTTAATGTAGCTCTTTTTTTTCTTTTTAATTGCATGCATCAAACATAGAATTAAATTAATTTGCTTTTAGCTGCAACCCTATTCCAGTTGAGAAGGTGACAAAAATAGCTTATGACCTACTCAGCTCCACTTAATTGCATCTGTTTTTGAAATACAACGGTGAACCCCCTGTCATCTTCTCTGTCCATCTTGTCCCAATGTACAGCACTTCATAACGTCCAATTAAAATGTATTTATCTTGAATAAAATTCCTTGTAAAGCTAGATCTGTGCTTGACAAAAAGTTGCATGTCCTAAACTGAGCACAGCGTGTTACTAAACCACAAATATGTTTCTTAATTAAGACCCATACATGAGGTTTTAGGGTAAGTGATTTGTGGAGCTGTAGTAAATTTTTGCTGTGACAGATTCTCAGCTACAACCAGTAACAAAGAAAGTCAAGTGATATCAGTGCCACAATGATTAATCAACAGCTCTGCCTCTTTGTGCAGTAGAAACATTATAATAAACCACAACATCATGAAATGTGGTTATATGCCACATGGATAAGGAAGAGATTACTAGTAGTGCAACACTGGACAGAGAATATTCTAGTTTGACTTTACAAAAAGGAGGACTTCACTGAAAATAAAAAGTTTGATAAAAAAAAACAAATTCTAAAACCCAGAGTGACAGTCAAAAGGGTTCTCCACTGGGACTTTTAAAGGCAAGAAAATTATTTGAGAAAAAAAAAATAATTGGTGAGCAGACAAGATAAAAAAAAAAAGGTTTCAAAAAGGCTGTCATTTTGGCTTACTTAATGGGGATTATCAGGCATAAACCCAAGCTGCAATCAGTATTAACCAAAGAGTTCATAATTTGTTCCTCTCCAATTATTGTCACTTTTGTCAGTGCATCAGTTTGACTCTCTGTGAGAGGACTCTCACAAAAAGGCAGAAATCAGAGTAATGTGAGCTGCCAGCAGAACTTAGCTGGAGTGTGGCAGGGGCATACAGTGCACATTAAGTCATTAAAGTCCCCATGCCTATAGTCCCTCCCTAACCCCCCACGGTACATGCCAGCAACTCCCTTTTAGACGTTGCTCTGCCTTTTGCATCTTAATAAGAGGAGGGAAACTAGAAGGGAAGTCAAGGCATGGCGGTCTTTTAAAAGGAAGCAGTATAAATGACTGAACACACACCCCAGGGCAGGCATGCCGGGGGGTTTCCAGGAGGTTGGTGCGAGCGGGGCCAATTGTGTCAAGATGAAGGCGGCAGACTAAAACAAAACTGACAAATCAAAGAAGCCGAGCCCTGCAAAAGGGGAAAGAGCAACCAAGACAACACATTCAACTGCACAGCTTGTTTCTGCATCAATGACAAACAACACAGCCTAAAAACTGCAATTAGCGATTAAAATGGAAATTCTATCTGCTGCAAAGCTGCAGCTCTTCCCAATCAAAAACATCTCCGTAATCCTATGGCCTTTGATAGCATTCGTTTTTGTTTTTTTTTTTTCTTTTTTTTTTTTTCTTTTCAGAGGCAGACAACTGTAAAGCAGACATTTGTGAAACTGCCTCTTAGCAGAAACTTTATCACATGCCTTAATCCATATAATGTACAAAAGCAACTGTTCAAACTTTGTCTTTACAGAACAGCCAAAACTATCATTACTAAAACAAACTGAGTCAGCCTTCAGGCAACTTTCACGAGATGCAAATGCTTTGTCTACATGTGGAAACCATAATCTCTGTCAACTTGGATAAACCAGGAATGAGCAAATACAAAATAAGACAAATGCAGTGGAATTATGACAGCACCTCAACCAGTTTCTTTTTCAAACTGGCATCAATAAAAGCACTGCAACCTTAAGCTCAGTTTGGTTCTAATGAAATATTGGAGCCAAATTGTTTACTGTGGACCTTCTTTGCTTGTGATAATAAAGGGAATCCTCTGCGGTGGCTGCCATGCTGACACAGCCTTTATCTGCTCGAATCCAAAAATGGGTGTATTAAGTGCATTTTAATTGACTTATATTTAATCTGCGCACTGTCTTGCAAATGAAAAAAGATCTGCTGGCGCTCGTAGAAGATATAAAAAGTAGGTCACCCAGTCTCCTGTGAGTCATACGTTTTGGCAAGAGACCAAGGCAAGCAGGTATATGAGAGACAGAACTGGAGCTGAGAGAGGCCCAGAGCTTTACTGACATTATTTGAAAAGTTTTTAAAGGATAATCAAGGTAAACTCAATTTTTTGTGTGTGATGCAACGTAATACTAATTTCAAAAGAATGCAACATTTGTTTGAGTGCTACATTTTTTAATTGCAGCCGTAAGTCACACCGCAGCAAGGCCTTCAGAAGGACACGCATCTTTATTTTCCATCTTTAAATTTTTCTCTAGTAGGATGCATTTCTCATATACCAGGTGTAGCCTTGGTTTCCTTCCAGAGCTGAGGGCCCCGAGCTTTCCTCCCAAGGCCACAGCTCCGTGGACGAGCAGCTGACTCACGGGGTCAGACTTTGGCCGGAGATTTCCCAACACTTACTGTGTAAAAGTTAGTGACTCAGCCTGATCAAAGCTATCAGTCAAACGGTCACATAGGGGGAAAAACACGTTTCGAGGCAGCTCCGGTGCATACAGTACGTTTTAAACCCTGTGACCAACACACTGATACTTTCTTAATTACATTAAGCAACTGGCACAGACCATGTCGCCTTTGCCAATGAGCCCCTCCTCCTGCTAACCTCTCCGCCCTCTCATTCATCCACCCTGAGGGAGAGGCATGCAGGCCAGAGGAAGTATGACTCATCTGAGTAACAAGATGCATTCTTCTGAATTCTCCACAGACATGTTGTTTGCTACGTGAAGAGCATGGGAGAGGATGGTGCGAAGAGAGGGAGAGAAAGAAAAGTAAAAACAAAATGAAACGTAAATCAAGAAACAGATCATGTGTAAGAAAAAACAAAAGGAGGTTTGGACGGGGTAGGACTGATGGGGTAAGAGTGAGTTATCACATGTGTGGGTTTCCTGGTCCACATAGATCAACACTTCCTCCAAATCCACAGAGGGAATCCTTGGCTTCTGTTGAGGGTTTTCTGAATCACGGATGAAAACTCCAAGTACTACATCTAAAGCTAATCTGTCAGTTTTCATGGGGGGAAAAAAAAAGCAACAAATGACGACAGCAGAGGGAGCTTTTTGACGTGCGCTTTCTGCTGAGCATGCAGAGAATAATGAGGCGTAACAGGGAGGTAAAAAAAAAAAAGGTGCCAAGTCATTGGGTCAAATAACCCCACATCTGCAGAACTTGGCACTCGCCACTACAGAACACAAGCCTCAAACACAACATTACATAGTTACTCCAACTTCTATATGAAGTTATTTCTGGAACAGCCCACATTAACATGGTCCGAAATCCCAAGACAATCGAAGTTTTTATGTTAGGAAGCTTCACCATCACGACAGAGCTAACAGCACAGGACTGCTGAAAGGCATCCCGTCTTGTGATCTCATGATAAAGAATCCATCCCTCACCACCAGTTTGCTGTGAGAGTAAGTGATGTGACAGGAAAACCTTTTCCTCAAGACTCCACAGCCCAACTTTAAAAGCAGATTTAAGAACGTGGACACCGTTAAAAACGACCGTCTCTGTCCCATCTCACAAACACCAAAGAACGACATTCGAGCTTGTTGCTTTTGTAACTTGAACTGCAGACTTGCTTTCTAGACTTGACTATTGTTGTAATAAACCAGAAATAATTGTTTAAAGATGAGACAATCCTCTAATCATCTCTGCAGGTGAAGTTAAGTCAATCTAGATCCAGTTTGGTAACAACGATTGTAAATTTGAGGCTGACAGAACATGTTTCCTATTGATCTGAATTGAGGATCAAAAGTATCTTATTTCTACCTTTTATACACTACATCAGAGTTCAAGAACACACAATATGCGTTGTAATGCTCATTATTTCTGAATATTCCCATAAAAAGCCTTTCTCAAAATGAGTACATCATTTTCATGTGTGAACTACCCCCGGTACTTTTCCGTAACGTCGATAAACGGTGCATATATGTTACTACACTCGTAACAGATTTAGTAACATACACGTATCACTTTCAACCTGGAACAATTGGGAATTTTTGTATTCACGTTAACAAACCAGCGAGCACAGAGCCAGCAGGTTAATTTGACACATGAGCAGCTGTTCAGAAGAATCTGCTCCGTTAAATTAAAGAAGCGTGTTCCAGATTTCTCCTAGATGGTTTTAAGTACAATACAAACCTGCAGAAGATGGTGTTTTTCCGCGGCATCTGAACCAAATGACTGAAAGAAAACTAATTGTTCTGCCTTTTCACTGCCCACATATGAGTATTTTGAAGTTCTCAGCATCATCAGTTGAACACCTTACAATGTGCTTTTCGTACTTTTAAATGTTTTGTCATAGAAACATGTTGCAAAAAAATATTGAAATAAACTAACTGCAAAGTACCTGCAGAATTTTGAGTACGGGGTATCAACAAAAAGAAATGGCATGGTAGAAGCAGTGTTCTCAGATAGTTATATTACAATAGGGCAATAAAACTTCAAGTAATATACGATTAACAGTCTAGTAAGATTTTTAGCCTCTCTCATCGCTGGCTTCTGTGGTTTGCACAGCTACTTGCTGCTTTGCACATTAATTTGAATTGGTAATTTTTTTTAGAGTGAGATGACGTTACTGTGAAAAAACTGTGACTCTACAATATACAATTATAAGAGAGTATTTCATTTAATGCATTACTCAATCTTGAAAAAAAATATATATATATATATCTATCGCATGTCGAATTCTGTCACTTTTACAATTATGTCTGAATGACTTGTGAAGAACAATAATGTGTTAATGACTGAATGCTGTGGGTTTAATAGCCTGATGAAGCCATTAATGTCACGTATCTCATGTGTAAAAGGGTTTTACTGCTATATTACTGCAGATATGAAATAGTAACAGGAATCTCAAACACCTGCTTGACCCCAAATACACAACTTTTTATTCACTTCTTCCACCCCCCGGTTTAAATTGTTTTATAAACTTCAGCACAAACTTAATGTGTTATCACTAAACAGTCGGGATCGGAATAATATTCTGAATACTTACAGGTACTCGCAGAGCAGCCTTAATGCAGATGAAGCTGCACCGTTTGATCACTGTTAGCGCTATATTTAGTTTAAAATTCCCTGTTTAAAACTGACACCGCAGCCCACCTCTTCCACACTGTAACTTGTGCAGCCTTCCACTTTTTTCTTTTTAACTTGTAAATGCTGGAGCAGCCGTTGTAATTATCAAAATCTATGCAAAATACTATGATGAAAGTGCCACATTTAGTACTTAGCTTTCTAAGCTGACAAAGCTTCTCTTACGGCACACAGAACAGAGGTCTCCTAAGAGTGTGAATCATAGGAATATGAATTTCTTTCACTGACGGCAAAAAACTCACACTGATTCTGAGAACCTATCAGCCCTCAAGGACAAAATGTAAAAAAAAAAAATTAATTAATAAATAAAGTCTTTGAGGTATTCAAAAAGTTCCAGCAACTTGTATTTATACAGGTTCAGCTAGTCTTCAGCGTTCAAAATATCAAAGGATTCACAGAGTACTTAAAAATAATTCTCAATATATATATTTTTTTACATTACCTGTATTACAACAACCTGAGTTTTCCACAAATTCTGTTGTTCGTGCACCCGATCACAGCAAACTGTTATGTTTTAATCTGGTTAAATAAAAGGAAACAAAATGTTTAAATAGGCCTCAAAAAATGTATTAATTGTTTTGCTGCCACTCAGACGGAATGAGTCAAAGAGAGCACAACGCCACTACAGTACAGGCGCAGTCATCTCCACACCCCACCTGTTTCTCCTACACTCAAACTTACCCAGCAAGCTTTGCTGTGGCTTCTTACAGTAGTTCCCCTGCACAGAAACTGTCCCTGATTAGTCAGACTGGGGAGGCAGACAGAGACACTTTCAGATAAAACATGTATATGCGCAAATGTTCCAATAAGGATAGGCAACAAGCCAGCTGAATTAAATATCACAAGATTCCTTGAATTCTGTCTACATCACACTCTCAGCCAACACATGAGTTAGAGCGAACTGGACTAGTTCACTGACAAATTCAACTCAATAGACTTGGGGGAGGTCAGATGAAGAAAACTAGACAGTATATTGCTGGGTGAATAAGAAAATGAAAGTCTGGTGCTTCAGTAAATTCGCTCTCTCCCATCCCGTGAGGAGGGTTGGGTGGTGAAGCAGGGTTGGGGGGTGTAACGGTGGAGTAGAGGCTCGTTTTAAAACCGAACCGGCGCTGCATTCCCACATCCACCCGTATCCAGCGAGGGGCTCTTTAAAAATTCATTAATTTACAGCAAAAATAGATTAAAGCACCCAGCTGAGCAAAACTCAAAATTTGGCTCCTGAATAACATTAATGATAAAACATCTCGCTCGAGCCCAGGGGGGTTTTGCCTGGAGAAACATTTCTGGCTTTTTCCACCTTACAGCATCTTGAGAATAATTTGCTTTCAATCACAACTAAAATAATGCATTTCTAATTGTCATTTTTAATTACACTTTTCTTCAGATGGAAAAAAAGAGCAGAGTGAAACCCTGCAAAAACTAATTAAAATCCATCCAAGGATATGCCATTCCCATGATGCCACGCCAATGCCATTCTAGTCACCATTTGATATCGCAGCTACAGAGACTCAATGACAGCTGCTCCAGGCCCTCAACGGAAAAAAAAGCCTAAAACTGCAGTTACAGTAATTGCTCTGGCCAGCACTAAATGAGGTTCACTTAAGTGCAATTATCCCCCTCTGATCTCTCAGATAAAGAGACTTCTTTAACATGGAGAAGTGGGCTCACACAATGTGACTGCAAACAAGATTCAAATTGGAATCAGGGAGGCATTTCCAGCAGATGAATTGGCTTCATAGCTCATCTGCATTCTAGTGATGCAAAGTGTTGCTAATGAAGACTGAGCCATTCGCTTCTCACCAAAACAGCTTTCAGGAGACCTAAACTTCTTCCTGGATATTAACAGGGTGCACGGAGAACATATTTTAGCCAGATCATTTGGTTATTTAGTCTGATAAACCAATGAGGAACATCCTTTTTTATATGAAAATCCAAGGAGGGGAAGAATAATTATTTTTTTAAAAATAAAAAATTGACTGATTATCATTCCAGAGCAGCAAGAGATTCTGGATTCAGCCAAATGATAAATCATTGTAAAAAAAATTAAATAAATAAAAAAAATTAAACAGAGACCTTTGACCAACAGCATCAGAAGTCCTTATGAATAAATTGCCATCTGCCAATCGGATAACACAAAAGGTTTTCAGCCTCAGGGGTAAGATGTGAGAGTCTAATAGAGGTTGCAACAGAGGTTGCCAGTTGGGTGCCGTCCAACAACACAGCGTGGAGNGGGGGGGGCTTTGATGGCCGTTTTTGTTGCCACAGGCTGGAGGACCACCAGGAGTCTGATAACTACACCTCACGGATGGCCATTTGAATAATCACTTCAACAAGGGGGGAAATTAAAAACCCTCTCTGTGAGCCCGGCTATGCACAGGACCACATTCAGAATTCAAAATGAGGAGCCTGTAATAAAACAGTACCAAAAAAAACCAACAAAAAAAACTATATTTACTTTTACAATGCTACGTTCCTGACCCTTCACACATATTCAAATTACTAATCAATTATACATCATAGCCCCCAAGCTGAGGATTATCTGTGATACAATGACGACATATCAATACTTTTTATTAGTCACTGTCTTGTAAGGATAATAAAAAGGTCATTTAAGCTCCATTAGTTGTGTACCACATAACCCAAACATCAATCATCAGCAATTTATTCCTAAACCCAACTTTGATTTATAGTTTTGCTCCTAACCAGAAATAGAAGACTGCCTCTTCAGGACACAGCATTTGGTTTCTTTAGGCACGCCACTGGCCCCGACAAGTTCGCTGATTTTGCCAGAAGTAATAAAGTAAGAAAAAAGTATAACCCCTGACACACACACACACCGCCATCTGATATTGGAAAAGTAGGTGTTTTATCTACTGAGAGAGGCGGTTTTCTAAGAACACTGCAGGACGAAACCGCCATTTAAAAGCAGTATCACATCCTCCCATTCACACTAACAGGTTTGCTTTATGAAAGTAGCACCATCTATTCTGCCCGTTCTTTCCTCTAAACTACTCAGTCCATTACAGGATTAAAGCCGGTTCAAAAAATATTTTTACAGAAAGTCGTGAAATCCGCTCCAAAAGGCTAAAAACCTAAAAAGAAAATACAATAATAAAAAAAACAACTCTGGTTTTAGCCTGTTAACCATCTTCAGCTCCAAAAACATAAACCTCATACAAAAACATAAGATATGCAAATACACTGCCTACACAATGAATGTTGTTATTTATATTATTCTGAGGAATTTGGAGCAAACTAAAAAAAAAAAAAGACAAGCTGTATATTTGGTTATGCCTTTCTTTAGAATGTCACTCTGCGCTTACCATTCCACAGTTTATTTGTTTTATAACAAAACTACGTTACTTTTGGTTATAATGTAAACTTATATGAGAAGATTAATGAAATTATGTACTGTGTCTTTTTTATTTTTGTCAGTGTCATTGGTAATTTTGCATTTGACTTTTTGAATTTCAGCCTGTTCTTTTTTTCAGTTGCTTTGTTTTGTGTTGTTAATGAGACTGCCTTTTTTTTTTTTTAATCGAATGTGTGCAATTAAAATAAACCCCTCCAATCAAACCGTTTCTTTGGATTTAGTTGTACGATACGTCTAAATTCAAGGGACGACATCGATGCCCAAAGCGTAGACGGTGCAGAAGCTGAGCAGCGTTGCAATCGAGCACGAAAAGCCAACCTGACAGAAACCTTCAGTGGAGTTTGCCAGAGAATTACTTTTTGAAACTCATGTGACCAACAGAACCTATAATGGCGGGCTGTATAAACATGGAGTGACAGCCTAATTTTCAGAAGGAATGCTACTTTGGCTGTCCTTACCTGGAGGACCATCATAACGAAAACACCATGTGTCCTCCACAGCTGCACGCACAAATAGCCTCGATCCAGACAGCTCTGTGGGCCTGCTATTTAAAGGATGGGTGATTAAGAAGCAAACCAGGTCTGACCTTTGATTGTGGGTGCTGACTAACGCTGTGGGCATTTTGTTAGTTGAAGCAGAAGGTTTGGGATGTTGAGAAAGAGAGGGAGGAAAAATTCAGGCTCCGTATGCTCACTTTATGATGAAAACATTTCAGTCATGGGAAAACCTGATGATGAGCCAAAGCAATGTGCCTCTACAAATTAAAAGCAGCACTGTGAAATCAGTTATTGAAAACCTGCACAAGGTGACATCGGGCAAATTAGGAGGGTAGTCATCCATCCTCTAATAAAGGCCATTGGAGCAAACCAAGGACACTGTTTTGTGCACAGAAACAGAAAAATAACCACAGCTGTTGGACTATAAGTGTCTGCATCAAATCAGTAACTGGTGTGATCCAAAAAAGATAAATAAAAGAGCCCAAATAAAACAGCTCAAGCCTCTAACTATTTTTTTGCAAATATTTGCAAAACGGGGCAGCCTCCAAAGCGGTAGCATGAAATTAATCTGGAAGATGTTTTGCACTTGTTGATCGTCCGGCCAGCACGTCACACGAGTCGGCAGAGAAAGCCTCGTCATTCCGTGCAGGGATTTATTAGCCGCTTGTGAACACGGACGACTGACAGACGAGAAAACGCGCCGCAACAGCTGGGAGGGGGGGATCGGGAGCCAAACGACACTGGGCTCACGCGTTACACTTCCACGCTGGACACACACACACGCAACACCGAACAGCTAGCTAACGATGGCTGCTGGAGGGTCGGGATGGGTCGTTAAATGCCTGCCTTTAATGCGAGGAAAAAAACACGCGCGGATTTGATTCTCGAGGAAAAAAAAGGGGGGGGGGGAAGCGCCGACCTTAAGTTAGCTTAAGTTAGCTGCCTAACCGACGCTGGCTAGTAGCTGGCTGTCAAAGTTGCCCTGTCAGTTGTCACCGGTTGCACGGCGCTGCTAGCAGGCTAACGCGAGGCAGAGCTGTCAACTCCGGAGAGTTACAGCAACACGTCCGGAGTGCACAAACACTGACCACCGTGGGGGGGAGGGAGGGGAAACAAGACTGGGCTGTTGGAGGAAAACAGAGATATAGGTACATATTCCCGCACGCCACGGCGAACTGAAAGCTGTGTGTGTCAAGGGGCCTGTTCATCGGGCTCAATCCCCAGAACTTCGCCGCAGCTCACTTCCCCCGTCAAAGTCGACCATTTCACGGGGC
This sequence comes from Kryptolebias marmoratus, assembly GCF_001649575.2. Taxonomy (NCBI): domain Eukaryota; kingdom Metazoa; phylum Chordata; class Actinopteri; order Cyprinodontiformes; family Rivulidae; genus Kryptolebias; species Kryptolebias marmoratus. The sequence goes on along the minus strand of NC_051433.1, from coordinate 10,728,175 downwards.
CTTTAGTTCACTTTCCATTCCCGTGTAGCTCACTTACTCTGGATGGAAGCAGCTGAGACGGCGGCTCTTCCCTGTAAATCCCAACGGTTAGTTTCGGAGCAACCGTCTCCCGTTCCGTCCGCCTCCTCTTCTGGAGATAAACGTGTCCCCCCCGACCCCTCTTCCTCCAGGAGTGCCCTGTGCTCTTGGACGTTGTTGTCCTGTGCAAAGCTCTTCTTCACCGGTGTGCCTGCGGTGCCGTGGCGTCCCTCCTCAGCTTCTCCGCCTTCTCCAGTTCGAGCCAACATCCGGGACTCTCACCCCCTCCGTTCGGGTTAACTGCCCGGAACTACTTTCTCTCACATATAACGACGCACACGAACGCTTTCCCCTCCCCGCCACATCACCGCTCCTGCCGCCACAGAAACTAGCGCGCGGTTGAACGCTCACGCCCGCAATGGAAACAGCACCGATAAATGGCTGCGCCTCGATCAATAAACTGATCAATACAGCTGCTGTATTTAGAGATAATTGTGAGCGAACGCAACTTTAAGTGCCTCCTGCAGCATAATAAATAAAGGACTGAATGGACATATCGGAAGAGGTCAGTGTTAGGGTATAAAAAATATAAAAAGTAGATAATAGTCTGAAAAGCCACCCTAATGTAGAAGTCATGACTAATGACGTTATACATCTTTATCTAAATAATAATAAATCATTAACTAAACATTTACACGTCATCTGTAATTCATTATAAAGTGCAGGTAAGCAACACAAATTCCTTTCTTTCTTTATGTATTCTTCATTATATTTAGCCAAGTTCACACTTCTGCTAGAAGACTTTACATCTACGGCTAGCCTTCATATTAATAAGTTATTAATTAGTGCTTTAAATTCTCAGCAAATAATTTCAAATAATCAATTAACACACACACAGTGTTCTGTTGCAGAAAACACACTTATCAATTTAACTTTTACCCACCCAGAAAGCCTGTTCTCATTCATTTTGAACTGTATCAACTTCTATTAATGGATGATCTAAACACCAATTTATTTATCAAACATTAATAATTCATTTTGTTATGAAAATAGCCATATAAAACACAATAAAAAGAATACACATGAACACTTGAACATTCAAATTCATAGCTTTATTGGACAAACCCTTTCTCTGATTTTCCAGTGAAAACATCTGTTGCATTTAGTGTTGTATTACCGTGTCATGAGGAAGAACGACCAAGGTCGTGACCGCAGTGTGTTTAATTAAACAGTATGTGGAGGCCTTGTACTCAGATTTTGAGCTCCTTACAGCCTTGTCCTTATTTCACCCTTTCTTGTGAAATAACAGTGGGTCTTAGTGTGGTTTATAAGTAAACACTGCCATATTCGTACCACAGGACATAAAAAAAAGTCAAGTGTTTTTGCTACAGTGTGTGTCAGAATTTGGTTTAGCCCTTTTGGGAACATTGGGTAATATTTTTAAGCAATGAAAAACAACAACAAAAAAGATTTGATTTTACAAATCACTGCAGAAGGCCTCGATGTAAACACTTGTAAAAGGAATCAGAGCAGAAACTACTAAAGCTTTGAAACAAAATACAAATAAGAAAATGGTAAATGGACTGTACTTACTGGACACTTTCTAGCCAACCAGGCCAACACAATCTGTGGCCTCATTCACCCATCCACACACACATTCATACATCTCAACAAAGTTCATCTGAATATGTCATTCTGTAGAGTGTAATCAATCAGTGCTTTAGATCACATTTGTACACCAATGAAGCACACATCAGTAAACGAAGCCCACAACAATTAGACCACACATGCCAACACAGAATATCTGTGAGCACTTTGTGTGTAGTTTTCTATGCTTTTGGATTTAGGTAAGAATACATCACATAACATCAGGGCTTGTTGTGTCGCTTATGTTTTTTATGTTTTTATATGAAGGACACTGAATTTGAACATAATGTAATTAGATATAAAACTAAAAATACGATTACCATTGTTTAAATGAGACATTTTTCAGCTCTGCGCCTAACATAAACTATTTTATCTCCACATTTTTATTTTTTATTTTTTGCTTGAAAGTGCCAAATAGTTGTGTCTTTGTAGTGGCAGTATCTTTATTTATGAACATTACTAAATGTTTTTTGTTTGTGTTTCCTGTGTGTCATTTATTGCAGCTTTATTAAATCTATAACAGACATTTAGTTTTTTGGTAAATAGGTGGTCTGTAAGTAGGGTTTTAAATCATGATATTTAGGTTAATCGCAACATTCAAACTTGGAAAAAAAAAAGAAAAAGAAAAAGAAAAAGAAAAAGAGATTGGTTGATCGTTTATTCTGCATGTGCAGAGCAACAGCGCCACCTGTAGGTTAATCTTAAACCTGCAGGTCAAAAGCAAATGTTGAGCAAAATGAATAATAATAAGAAACATTTGACAGGCTGAATATCATGCAGAATGTTTATAAATGAAAAATTTAATAGAAAAAACACCCACTACGAGCCATTTTCTTGAAAATTTTTTTTGTTGTTTGCAGAGGCCACCACAAAAGGCTGGAGTGGAATAAGAGTACAAAGACTTAATCTGTTGATGTTGCAATATGGCACAAACTTTAAAAGTAATACAGAAGTCCATTTGGTCTTTAAAGTGTTGTTTTAGAAAATAGAATTAAAAAATAGAAATAAAAATATAATAAAAAATATTTCAATGTGTCTTTGTATTGGCATATTTATTCCTGAATATTCCTGAATAAATGTCCAGTATTGTAAATTATTAAATTTACAAAAATTATTCTTGCAAGTTTGGTTGCCTTTAAATAACCTATTGTGAAATGTGAAAATGTCTCAAATGCAGCTGCAAAATAATCTTGTGGCAAATTACAAATCTCAAAAACTATATGATGGTTATTAATAATAATAACAAAAATACAGGCTTTCATTAGTTGTTACATTTTAACCAGCTCTCAGCTTAGTTCAAACCTCAATGTCACTTTCTTAGTTGCCGCCTATATGTGAATAAAATGCATTTTAAAAAAACCCAAGCCTGAGTTATGAAGTTCAAGTGAAAACGTAATTAGGAATATTTTAAAATGAGACGTTTTCTCACAATGTGGAGACCTCTGCTTTTATTTTGCACAAATTATTGCCACGAAAAGCATGCAGTATATTTATGATAATACGCTAACGCTTGCTTTGGCCTATGTAAATCTGATTAATTGTGTTTTTATTTTTAATTGTCCTACACTTAAATGACAGAGGACCTCTAACCTGTCGTCTGCAGTAACTGCAGTACCGCTCGCTGACACTGGGGGCGGTAATGACTTTTCCTCCGTATTTCACAAACCAACGAGTCTCGCGCAGCTCAGCGGTTTCAGGAAGTGCTCAAGTTGTTGTGGGAGATTGACAACAATCCGTAAACTAGAGGACGTTTTGCAGATCTGTCTGTGAGTACATCGTTCATTTTTCTTTAGTTGCTTACTGCGACGGCCATTTAATGACAAAAAGAGAGGCAACCGTTTTATTTTTCTGAAGAATCCATTAAGTCGGTTGCAGAGTTTTTTTTTTTCTTTTTCTCTTAGCAGTCTGACCTAAAACAAGACCGTGAGTCAGTAAATCATAAGGAGCATTTTTTATGTTAAACTTATGGTTCAGCTTGGAGACTCACTCATTCACATTAAGGCTTCAAGACAGACGGATCTGGTGGACATTTAAGACTTTTAAGCTTTGATTTGTTTAAGTGAAAAAGTCATTTTACACATTAAAGATCAGCTACATCTTGTAGTTTATCTTTAATGTGCAGAAAACTGTTTTGCAAAGCATTACATTTGCCAGAGTTTACAAAAGCCTCCTTACAATCCTCATAAATTCAAAATTAGTTGTGTTTGTTGCATTAGGTTTAAAGAAACAAGTTTCTTATGACTTTCCCTACTTTCAGACAACACATTTATTGAGCCTAAAGTTTTGCTATAATTAGAAAATACTCCATGATTGTTGTCAAAATTAATGGTTTTATGGACTCATTTTACCCACTGACTTACATTTATAGAATTATCACAGGAGCTGCATTCTCTTTAATTTTATTCAAGTAAACAAATAAAAAAGATAATTTGTCTTGGAGCAGACACAATAAGCAGATTTAATATGAGGCAGACCTTTCAAATCAGATTCATATTATTAAACTGCTTGAACCATTATGATAGGCAGAATCTGTGGATGTGAGTCCAGTACCAAATCATCTCTCTTGCTGCTGCCTCTTCTCTCTCATCAGGCGATGGCCGAGCCCAGAATATCTTCCATCGACGGGAAGCTGGCCGAAGAGTTTGCCGTTCCCTCCCATGTCGAGGAGGTCAAGGAGAAGATGGCTGCCTTTGCCAGGTGCCACGCAGGAGCAGGTCGCAGGGTGGTTCTCATCACATCCGGAGGCACCAAAGTTCCCCTGGAGTCGCGCACGGTCCGCTTCCTCGATAACTTCAGCAGCGGCAGACGAGGAGCCTCCTCTGCAGAGTACTTCATAGACTCGGGCTATGCTGTCATTTTCCTACACAGGCATCGCTCTCTCTACCCTTACACCCGGATGTTTTTAACCATTAACATGCTGGATGCCCTGCAGTTCACGGGTGGCGAAGGGGCAGCTGGTAGTACCGATGAAGTGGTGGTTAACCAGCAGGTGCTTCCAAACATTGCCAAAGTACTGAAGCGATATCAGGAGGTGAAAGGTGGTAGTCTTCTTCTGCCCATTGAGTTCAACACGCTGTCAGAGTACCTGCATTTACTCAAAGCAGCAGCACAGGCACTCAGCTCAATAGGTACTTATTATTGATCATTTCCAGGCTGAAGATGTGGCTCGGTTCAACACAAGTTTAAAACCTGTTTTCAAATGTTTGTTTTCTGTGCAGGATCAAAGGCCATGTTTTACTTGGCTGCAGCGGTGTCTGATTTCTACATACCGGCGTCTGAGATGCCTGAACACAAAATCCAGTCATCCAACGGCCCTCTTCAAGTGAGTGAAAAATGGCAATTCCTGTAGTTGTTGTTGTTCAATTAAGAATATTTTAGCTATCATAAAGGAATAGCAAACGTCATGCTGTCCACTACTGTGATCCAGGTGTAAATTTCTTAATGGTCAACAAGGCAAAAACTGTAGATAAGAATTATCTCCACTTAATAATGTCCCTATAAATGTTCTGTTACATGTATCAGTAACATCTGCTGACTGGATTGCAGCGACATGTAGAAATGTTCACGTCACACTCACAATTATCACATTTCACAACTCTAAGCATGACTGTGCCTTATTACCAACCCACCCAACGTATGTGTCTTTATGTTTAGATTTAAGTATAGAAATCAAAGAAATGTCATTTCACACATTGATTTTGCCTTGTGAAATGACCCACAATGGACACTCTAATTGGGTCGAACATGCGGTTAATCCAGGAAGGCAACACCGATAAGCTTTATTTGGGTTTAGAAAAAAAAGAGCACATATGAGCAGTTCACATTAAGCAATCAGGAAACTGGACATTCTGTTTATGAACCACAGATCATAAACAGAGTCATATAATATATTTATATTTGTTTTCACTTTCTGTGGCAGACATTGACGGAACGTTCACCTTTTGATGGTACTGATTGCATTTTCAATTAAGAAAAACAACTGTTTGAGCAGGGAGCATGCCAAATATTTGTTTTCTTTTCCTAAAGAACAGGTCAGCCTGTTTGCAGAAACACACCTCAGGCTCATACTGCCGATACCAGAGGAGCAAAGGTTACACCCTAAAGCTCCAACCCATAGGTATTTTCACAGGCGTTGTTACAAAGACCAGTGTCTCATATCTTTCCCTTTTTTTCACGGATAGTGTTTATGTCTTTTGTTTAGTTTCAGATTGGCAGTTCATTGTAGAAAAGTGATATATTTTGTCTTTTTTTTCTCCTCAGAAAACCATTTAATTCTTTGTAGCAAATTATCTAAAATTTGTGTTAATGGAAGTTAAATAATCAGTTTGGTGGATGATCTGTGTTAAAAACTATAAGCTGCCAAAAAGACTAAAATGTCACCTTGGAAATGCTTGAGGCAGACTTCAGAAAGGTGTATAAACCTTTAGTGTTTAACTTGAAATTTCCATCAAAATCCCAACTACGTTTCTTTCTTTTCAGCTCAGCATGAAGATGGTGCCCAAGATTCTGTCCCCTCTCGTTAAGGAGTGGGCCCCTCAAGCGTTCGTCACGTCCTTTAAGCTCGAGACGGACGCGTCCATCCTGCTGGACAAGGCTCGTCGGGCTCTGGACACTTACAGGCACCAGGCGGTGGTGGCCAATGTGTTGGACTCCAGGCGGGGCTACGTGGTGGTGGTGACCCCTGAAACTCAGGCCGAGCTGATCCTCACCGAGGACGACGTGAAGAACGACGTGGAGATAGAGGAGAGGATAGTGAGCAACCTGACGTCGGCGCACGCAAAGTTCATCACGCAACAAGTCGGTTCACAGAAATGATCTGCCAGAAGTTGTTTTGGTGTAACGACGACTCAGCTAAAGTTTGGCTGAGTTTATACTTGCCTGTTCTGTCAAACTTTGGTATTTTGTTTGGCTACATAAGCTCACATTACCTGTAACTACAAAGATATTGTGTCTTTGTTTTTGTTAGTTTTCTTTAAATGTGTCTCCAATGTCATTTCTGTACAATCACAACACACTAGCTGACAGATTTTAAGACGTTTATCAAAAAACATTTAGGTTTATAATCAACTGATATTTTTTCATGAGAGTATATTTTAGGAGTATATCGTGAAATCGCTCCTGGTTACTTAAGTTTTACGCTCTTTTTGACACCAGCACGAATACCGGACATCTCCCCGCTGTATCTCGTCTCCTCCCGACGAGTTTCTCGAACCTGCAAATAAAAAACACTCAATGATTGTGGGACATACACGCATGTGCTGGCTGCTGTTCAAAGTAAAGTGCAGTAAAATGGATCAAATGGATGCATGTAACACAAACCTGGCCCTTTCTGCGGATTTTAGCACGTCTGTACTTCTCTCTGTGCTTGACTCTGGGATTACGGTCGATTTTCTTCCTCTTCGGTGTCAGCCCCTTGTTCTTGGCCATCTGTGGAAATATCAGAAACATTATTTGATTAGTGTTGTATGCACTTTTTATAGACTTGCTCCGATGATTGGATTAGAGAGAATACAGCACGGAAACAACTGAGCTTCACTGTAGTACTCATTTGTGTGTTATATTAAAAATAGCATACCGGTGTCAAAAACTTGTATTTTTTTATTTTGAATGTATATAAAAACTGATTAATAACCAGTTGACCAGTAAACAATTTGAAATCACAACACTGTTTTATTTTTATTCCAGGCTGAGACTAAGACTACACTCACTGTTCAACACAACAACCACTTCTTTGTCTTTTAACTACTTTTCCATGATTTCTGAAACGTTTTTTTTAATGAGATTTTTTATTTTATGTGATGCTGAAATTAGTTTCATTTGACAAATTGGAGAAAATTACATTTGGTCAAATTTAGACAATTTTATAGCTGGTAAAAATACTTTACACTAACAAGTTTTTTTTTAAATTTTGCTGCTATTGGCAGCAAAGAAAAGGAGTTTTCAGATCTTAAAGGATCTAAATGTTTTCTCACTAAATGTTACCAAACAAGACATAAACAAATAATTTATCTGTCCATAAAATGTAAGCCAATAGGACAATGTTTTATGATTTATTATTGAAGGGGAAAATCTTCACTCTCTTCTGAGTAATAAAGTGAAATTTTAGAAAATATTCTCTTAATTAAACAGATGTTATTTCTTTATTTTTTTTATATTAAGAACAAATAGACTCCTATTGCTTTGTGTGAAAGTTGTTCTGTACCTGGTAAGTGATTCCTCTCCTATCCGGATCCAGCCCCTCCATCTCCTCCTCCTCCTCCTCTTCCTCCTCCAGCCTTCATCAAATGTAAAACAATAAATCCTCTTTTCATTTAATCACAGCTGCCAACTGTGGACATGAGTCCTACTTACTCCTCGGCTTCTGGGGCTTTGCTCTTCCTCTTTAACTTCACCCGTTCCTCCACTTCTCTGTAGAAACGCAAAGCAGCTTCTTCATCCAGGTCGGATTCGGAGTCTTCATCCTCGGACAGAGTTTCTCCAGAATCCTGCACCCAGTGAGCACATGTTGGCGTTTAGGCTTTAGCTTCAATAACAATCTCAGTCCAAGGACGCCTATTCGGGATTACCCTTATACAAGAACCTGTTACTCACCTTTTCCTTTTTACTGGAAAATTTGAGCTTCTTTCCTTCTGTTGGTTTGCCAGTAGTTTTCCCGGTCTTGTCAGCAGCTAGTAGTTTGTGAAACTCTGGAGCTAACCGAGCATCAACTGCACCAAGTTCATTGATGAGCTGCAGGCAGATTTAAAGACTGGTTTTATATTTAATCTGAAACACAGTTAGGCACCTGATGTCGGTGTGCGGACTTACGTTTCTGTAGGTGAGCAGTCGTTCAATCACAGGGTGGTTGTGTGCAGGGATTCGTTTTGCTTTTAGCACCAGGTAGAAACTGATGTTTGTGCAGTAACTGGAGCCGGAGGAAAGTGTAACTCAGTCACAGGCTGTCATATTTTAGGCACATTTAACTCCAATTTAATCACAACTTACTTGAGGTAAAGTTGCTGTTTCGTCTTGAGATAGTCAGCACCCTTTGGAAAACAAGATTTTAGCATTTTAGCTTCACACAGGCTTGACTGATAAAACGATACATCAACAGGTTTAAAGTGACAAAACATGTCTCCCATAACTGTACAGATACCTGGGGAAGTAATTAAGTGCAAGAACTTAATAAAATACTTCACCTATTAAATATAATATCACTAACATACAGATATGGCTCATAAGTTAACAGAAAGCTAGCTGCTGAGTACCATCTGCTGACTTTTTGGTGCTGAGGACTCACAACCTGCTGTAAGTTCTCCTAAAGGCAGTCTGTAGAGGAAAACGTTGGCCAAGCCGCGCTTGAGACCCCCGTGGAAGGTTGCAGACTGGCTGTGAAGAATGTTGGTTCTGCGTATGCAAGTTCTACGTGTTTTGTAGAAAATCAAGAAAGCAAACACTACACACAGAATCCGTACCGCTTGTATATGCCTGAACTAAGTCAGGGGCATGGCTAGTAGGGGCTTTCCAATGACAGCAAGACACACAATTATTCACTGATTCACGTACGACACACTTGCCATTTGTGTGCCACAAAAGTCAGAAAAATATCAGATTTTCTCCTATGTGTGGTGAGCATACAGTGCTATCATCATCACATTCTTCCTCCTCCCTCTCTGCTGTTTCCTCTTTGAAGGTGACTTTACTTTTGCTCCCTTTATCCTGAGTGTCATTTCCTAACATTTAAACTGATATATTTTTTTAAACAAAACTATATATATACTACGTTCATCACCTGAAAGATGAGACATGCTGCAGACCTCTTTATTTTTCACACTGCCTCACAGACAAGTCAGGAGTGGCTGCCATGTGTCAACCTCTTGCATCATAAGTGCAGCCTGTGCTCCTGATTACATACACTCCTCATGCATCACGCATACCGTTCTCTGGAGTTGACAGCACAATTCTTCCCATGCCTCAAGTAAGTCAGGAATGCAACCAGTGCTTAACAAGTACTTTGTCTGTACTAATCCACCAGTGATCACTGAGACCCTGTGGCCCGGCTGCGAGCCGTCGATCCCTGTCACCGGTGAACGTCCAAAATATGTACGGTGAGTTGTGAGCTTGGGCTTCAGCAAATAAATGATAGTCTTTTTAATGCTTTCCCTTTAATAGTTGCTTTTTGACTCTGAAAACAATATATGTGAATGATGTAAGGGAACTTGAAGCTGTAAAGCTTAACCGTATGAGCTTTAAAGTTCAGAGTGTGAGCGCAGGTGGAAACGTAGCTCCATGCTCTCACCTTTCCTGGAGGGATCTTTCCATCCTCGACCATCTGCACAAGAGGCTGCAGCTCTTCTTTCAGTTCACTGAGCTGCACACAACACACAAAACCAAAAACCACAAGCCATCAGTAACAAAAGTTTATTACGTTTCAAGTCATTTCAGTTCATTGTTGGGCTTACCTTTGCCTTAAAGTCCTGAATAAGTTCAAGCAGCTCTGGTGATTCCTTTTTCAAAAGCTTCATTTTTTCCTTCTTCGACATCTGCTTCAAGTCTTTAACAATCCTCTCCTGTTTCTCTGCAGGCTTGCTTTCATCCTTCTCCTCTACTGCAAACTCCTTCAGTGAAACGGTCACACAAAAAGTCAGAAAAACATAATCTCACATGGATTCAACTGTATGCACACCAGAGAGACCGATTTAAAAATACCTGAAAAAAGTTTAAATCATAATCCTCCTCGCTCAGATTTGCAGCTAAACGTTTCTGGATATTTTTCGCCTCTTCTTCTTCCTCTTTCTCCTCGGCTTCCAACTCTTCCAGTGATTTACCTTCTGCAATAAGCCATTAAAGGTTAAATAAGCAAAAAAAGACACGCATGCCTTTCAAAAACTTCCCTGATAAGGCTGGAGATAAAAGATACTTACTGATGGCTACATAATCCGAGTCGTAGAACATTTTCTTCTTGGTGCCCCACGCCATCTCATTAGGAAGATCTGAGGGTGGCAACACAATACCCATTAAACACTTGAGCTCAACAGTAAAATAAGCTTTAAAAAACCCCAATATCCCTACCGTCATCTTTTTTTCCTTCCAGGTCACTTTCCATATCTGTCCCCTCCTCTTTGTCTTCTTCCTCCTCCTCCTCCTCGTCTTCGTCTGTTTCTGAATCGTCGAGCGCCATCACTTCTTCCTGTGAAATTAACATGAAGTTCAGTTTGTTCTGGAAACATTTGAATTATTCAAGGTAAAAATGGAAACAAACCTCATCGTCCAGTTCCTCTTCGTCGCTCTGCATCTGAACGCCGCGGGCGAGAAGTTTCTGCGGCACCACAGAGGAAGAAGTTAGAGGAGCGGACAGCAGCGGCACTCACTAACGTGTCGCAGCACAACTCGTGAACTTACAGCGATCTTCTCATCGTGAAACTCGTCAATCTTATCCTTGGTGTACTCGGACGACCTCTGTAAGAGAAACGGTGCCGCTGGAAGTCACAACTTGACGTAAAGCAGAGCAGCCATGATCGAAGAGGGACAAACTTTATCAATCTTACAATACCGGAACAAACCGGTCGAAAAGCTTTGTGTTTATATGGCAGACCTATATAAATCAGCACCTGACTTTATCTGACAGAGTTTAATTGGACTGAATGGAAAGAACTGGATTTGATTTGGACCCGTTAGCTTTTCTTGTTTGAGATGATATTAGTTACGATTTAAAAATTAAAAGAATTAAATGACTCAAGTTTAAGAAACACAAGTCAGTAATTATTTGACAGAAATAAGACAGTAAATTTTTTATTGATTTAATTCATTTTCATGTTTATCATTTCACATAATCTAACAATCATCTTGTTGTGATTGCTGCAGGTGTTGGAATTTCTGCTGCAGACAATTTTTTATTAAAGCAAAAGCAATTTAACAGAAATTGATTCTTTTTTACATTCTAGCACACATTTCCAAAAACATTTTTTACTCCTTATAATGTGCATGTGAAATCTTCAGCCGTCCCCTTGTACTATTAAAAATATAATAATAAAAATATTAATATTATTAAAAGCCTATGTAGCATCAATGACAATTATGAAACCCACAGAGTCTGGCTTGGTTTCATAAAACCATAGAAATGTTATTTGCTTTGAAACCATTTCTATTGACAATGGTCCAAATATTACTCCAATGAAAGACAGAACGTTTAAATCATATATTTATTTCCTTTTCTCTCTGCAGACCTCTACAAAAATCAACTTGAATTGTAATTTTTACTTTGTTCCAGTTCATTTTGTTGCTACTATAAAGTGTTCAACATCATTTACCTGATGATGCTTCAGTGAATCAGTTTTCAGCCAAGAAATACACTAACTCTGATTTTCCCCTTATATTATAAAATCATAAGAGATTTACTTTTCTGAGACATTCATAAGTAAAGAAATTAAACAAACATTCACTTTTAAAGCCTCACTAAACTGATATTTAATGCCTGCTAAAAGCCTTCTGGGTCAGACAGGAAACACTGTGTTTGTCACCTTATCAGGGACCGGCATGTCCTTGTAGGCTTCAGGATCATCTTCATCATATTGTGTCTCCTTTTTCGGCCTCCGGACTTTTTTATTCCTTAACACAGAAGCAGCAAAAGGTGCTTAAATCTCAGATGTGCTACATAAACAAGCTGTTTTACGTGTTTTTACTCCAACTTTATTTATCGTAACACATGTCTGCATAATGTAGGCTTCATTATCTGGCTGGTTGAGACTTTAGAAAATCAAACTACTATTGAACTGCAGAGGAGTAACATTATACGAACTAACAAATATCTTAAACTCACCTTATTGCTCGAACCATGACTACCTGAGTTGGTTCGCTAAAACCTAGAAGACAAAAGTCAGATACCTAAACAGTCAAATACATGAAATTATTACCAGCAGATTTAAACTAAAGCAAATTTAAAATGTTTAGTCGCGTTGGACGGTATTTAAGTTCCAACGATGGGCACCATGTGCTTCCGGGTTTTCTTCTTCGTTGCTTTAGATCGGCTCATCCAGTCTCATGGCGCCACCTGCTGGACTGGAGCGGCTTTTTTTTCAGGATTACAGTTTCTAGTCGGAAGTTTATTCATCATGGGCTCGAATGGCATGTTCATTTTGGGCTAATATTAATCTGTTTCAACCATTTTCCCACAGGGTGAAATAATTTTACAACTTTAATCGTTTTTAAACACAAGAATTTGGTGCAAAAGTTTGAATTTATTGGGAATTTCTTTTCTAATCTACACATATAAACATTTATAAATCTTTTATTAGGTTGTGCTGTATGTTCTTAAATGTTTTTTAACTGGATAAGGGAAAGCCTTATTATTTGCTCATTAGCAATCATGATTGATGCAGGTGGTAGTTTTTCTTTGCCCGCATAAAAAGGATTTTTATGACAGTATTTGTGAGTGAGAGCATGAATGGTTAATTGTCTCGTTTGTCTCTATGTGGCCCTGTGGTGGACTTGAAACCTGTCCAGGGTGTTTTGCAGAGTGATGACTGGAATAAGGCACCAGCTCCCTGTGACCCGGATAAGAGGAGTGGGTAAAAAAATGAAAAGGTTTTATAGACAGATGATACAAAGACTGAGCTCTGTGGCCACGATGACAAGGAGGATTCAGAAGCTTTCAACCCTATGAACACTGTACCAACACTGTCAGGCATGGTGGTGGGAGCATCATGCTAATAATGAAGAGGGAGGTTTTCTGAGCAGCAGTAATATTTTATTTTGTGTACAATAATATTAAAAGATAAGAAGCATCTGTGTGCATTCAGTCTGTAAATTAATTTTTTTCTCGTTATAGTTCCAGTAATTAACACTGCAGATGTCCGGTGCTGTTCTTCCTGAGTGACAGACGGTTTTCTTCCAGTCTTGTCATTTCTGTTCGTCTTCCTCGTTCGTCTTTCTGTTCGTCTTCCTCGGCTAACTGAGACTTCCAGCGGTGAATATCGCTGGTATAGCTGTGGGTTCTCTCTAAATGTGTAAAGTTTTTGAGAGGCCTGTTCAGTGCAGATTTCACTTCATTGTTCCTCTTCTTCATCAGTGCCAAAGCAGGCGTCATGTGGTCCGGATCGAGCTGCACAACAAACAGAACAACAGAAGAAAAAAAAAAAGTCATTTTAAAATAATGGTGCTTTATTTACAACTAGAGTAAATTATAGGAATACATTTCTCTTAACTTGTTTAGTTTGTCTTGTTTTTGTGATATTGGGCATTCAGTGAGGAAACAGTTTCTCCTGTACCGGAGCTGTTCACCAATTAAAAAGTGAGGAAAATAATGACCCCTTGTTAAGCTGCTCCTTGTATATTATTTTAAAAATATTTTCTGCTACTCATCTACAGTAAAGAGTAAAACATGTGTAAGTGAAGTGTAATGTCTTCCTCCACTCACATTGCCTGGAAACCTCGGAGCCGGGATTCCTCTGTCTTCTTTGTGGTTTATACTCATGCTGTATTCGCTCAGGTCCATCATGGACTGGGCCCGGTCGGACATGGTGGGCTTTACTCCTCTCCTGAGCAGGCCCGTTGTTCCTTGCTTAATCCTCTTCATGATGTCGCTCAGAGAGTTGAAGCTGTCAGAGTTCGACACCTTCAAAATTACAGGTTTCTGAGACAAATAATAAAAAGAAGAGACATTTATCTCAGTTTCTCCAACAGTTTTGTACTGATTTTGGTTGCTTTGACGGTCCAGCACTCACTCTTGAAGACGGTTTGCTCTCCTCAGTAATCGCATCAAGTGTGTGCTCCTCTTCCAAAAATGTCTCCCATTTTAAGAGCTGCCTCCCCTTAGCGATAGTAAATGCTGGCTCCGATGCTTGATCAACTCTTGTTCCAGCCGTCTCACATAAATGAGTGTCCTTTTCTTCACAGAGTTCTCCGGCAATTCGTTTCTCTATTTTACTCTCCATCCTGCAGGAGAAACATCATTTTAACAGGAACATTTTTCCGAGTTTTTATTTTACAACCCCAGTTCCAAGACATTGTTGTAAAATGTAAAACAGAGTGCAGTGATTTGCAAATCTCATGAACCTATATTTTATTCATAGCGGAACACAGTAAATGTTTGCTTTTATTTGTTAAATGTTTAAATTAAGAAATTGGACCTTTTTGTTGTGTGAATCACAGCAAGTATCAAAACATGTGTTGCTGCCATCAAATTCAAAATTACCTCATAAAAAAAGGTAAATTTTCTTAGTTTAATCATTTGAATTGTTTATTATGTTCCATTTTTAATAAAATCTGAGTTTATGAGATTTGCAAACAATTGCATTCTGACTTTATTTACATTTTTTTTTAAATGTCCCAACTTCTTCAGATTTGGGATTATATAGTTTTTACTCTACCTCATTATTCTTTCAGCAGATGATGTATTTGATGACGATGACTCTGTATGGCTAATAAAATAAAACAAATTGTTATTGTAATTTTTTTTTTATTAAAACAAATAATAATATCTTTAATTAGTATCATGAGCACTTTGGCTGTAACAAGACTCACTTAGAAGCTGTTGAGTTTTCTTCCAATTTGGCTGAATCTGCAGAGGTGTTTTCATCAATCCTGCATAATTAAAAAAGATTGGAATAAAATGCATCGTAAAAATTAAATCTTACTGGTAATTGCGTTCAGGGAATTGCTTAGAAAATGTGGGATTCATGAAATTGTTTCCTGTTGGGATTTAAAGGGAAAGATGTTTCTTTTAAAGCTGGGTTCTGCAAATATGAATATTCACACCGTAGTCAGGCAAACAGCTGGACAAACTGCTTATTTCAGCCAAACATAACAACAATAACCAAACAATTCATGATGCTACATTAGCTGATTTTACACCTACACTTTTGCACGAGACAATTTGCTTAGTTTTTCACTGCTTTCTCAACCAAACAACATTTGCGTTACGATGCAAAATTTCACGTGCTGAGGCTTCTGCACGTTTAAAGCAGGATTCCGTGGAATAGTTGTGAATACTTAATGCCTTACTTGTTAGATCCCCCTTTGAATGACCTCATTTTGGAGAAACAAAGTTTAATTCTGATTAAATGTACAATTAGTCTAAGCGGACCGTTCCACCCTAAAACAACTCCAATCTCCAACATTTTAGAGCGGCTCATGGGAATGCTATCCCATAAACTTTTCCACCAGAATCAGTTTTTAATTACACAATCATTTACATAAAGGTTTGTGGTTATTTTCTAGTAGAAACAGGTGCGGCTTCAGTTTGCTGTTGCACTTCTAGTGCATGCTGGGAACTTAAAGCACAACATTTTTGATGCAATAAACTGCAATAAAGTCTTGAGATTGGAGTTGTTTTAACACTGCATCAATCTACTCAGATTAACTGGTCAAACATAATCTCTGTTTCTATTTAGAGCAGATAAGATATCGATTGCTCCTGACCTTTTTTGCAGAACCCTAAAAGATCTGAACCATTTCTTTAAGTTTTTTAAATTATGAGTAAAAATCAAACTGTTTAATGCACCTTTAAAAACTCAATAGTGCTGAAAGAAATTGTTTAGTCAAAATCATGCAGATATATTACCTTATTTCATCTTCAAATAGGTGCCCATTGTAAGTAATATTTTCCACAATGGCTTTGTCTGTGTTATCGTTCTCCTGTGGCATTTTCTCAGTCACTATTTCCTCGTTTATTTCCAAGAGACTGTTGGAGTTGCTGATGTCTTTGTGAACAACACCCATTGCTTCCCAGTCCAGGACGATGTCTGCAGGCGGTGATGGGGGGCTCGTGTTCTCAGGCTCCACAGTGAACGGTTTTAAAAACCTGAAATCTGAAAAGTCTGGAGGCCGATGGGAAGGCATGTAAAGCTGGCCGCTGGCTGCGACTCTGCATGTGTCAGGGGCCAGGACCGAAGCAGCATAAAGAATCCTGAACTGCTGGTCAAACGAGTCAACGACGGGCCCTCTCAGGACCGTGACGAGCTGCTGGTGCAGGTGGGCGTCTGTCCACGTGAGGCTGCAGAGTTCAGCAACAGCTTGTTAGGTCACTCACAGTGCTGTGTTCCAGGAAGAGAGTAAAAAAATAAAAAAATGCATGTTTGTTTACCTGTAGCTGCCATGAATCACTGTCTCTAAATCCACCAGCAGGAAGTTGACCTTCATTTCCCCAACCACCATTCTTCCATTTCTCGAGCAAAACGTTTTTCCTCTGAGAACTCTGACCCGCATGTTCTGTCAGAAAAAAAGAGATTAAACTGAAACTGAACATTTTTCTTCACGATACATTTGCGTCCATGAATAAATGTGAAAGGTTATCTTGGGAATGAACTCGTGTGTGACAGCTGAGGTTAGACGGTTCAAGAATCTGTGATGTGCTATTTATTAGAAAAGTGACCCATTTTCTGTACAATTTGTATCCGATTTTAAAATAAAACATCTCTAGAAGACTGTTGTGTCTTTCTGGTATTCTGAAAAAAGTGTTTGCTGAACTGTTGAGCTTTGCTGCTTTTTATTTGTTTGTTATTTTAGAACAAATTAAAGAAATAAATTCATATTAACACGTGTTGAAGCTGTCTATTCATTTATTTTTTTTAAATTCATAGATAGATTTTTAAAAAGTTCAGAACCCGGACTTGTTTTGGTTTTACAGCTGTTGAACCTTTATGGATGTTTATAACAATAAACAAAAAATAGGAATTATGGCATTGTCGAGGTGGAAAATGATCACACTCTGAGCAGAGTTTACAACAACTAATTCTCAATAAAACTCACTATCAAGCACAAATTGTTATTACTCACACATGACACACAGTCTGCCATAAACATCATATATTTAAATATCAATGCCGTGTCTCTAAAGTACCTGAAACCCTTATGGAGATCAGAACAACTGTATCAGATAACAGATAAGTTGATGTTGCTGGTGTTAAAAGAAATTTTACAAATAAGGAAACAAATACAGGAAGATGGACAAGCAGCTGCAGTAGTCATAGTATCTGAAGGAACAATAATAATATAGTTTCACTATGAAGTTCAGAAACACAGATGAGGAGCACGTCAGACTCAACATACGGATTATTGTGGAAAATCTTTTATGAAAGCAGAAATTTTAACTTGCCGTTCAGCGTAACACTGACAAATAATCTTTGCTTGAGAAACAATGAATATTGTTTTTGAGCATTTGCAGCAGGTTTGGTGACAATGTGAACAGGACGACTCCGTTTCTAGAAGTGAAGTTCGAAGAAAGAAGCGTGACGTTATTTGAGTTCAATAACGTCACACTTGTTCAGGCAAGGTTGCTTCAGTGGATTGCTTAATGAATGTTTAAGTAAGTGAAACAAAAACAATAACTGGGAAGAAGAATTCGGTTCTGAATAAACTTGGCAGAAGGAGAATATGGAAGAACTTGTGTGTTTCCAGAGAAGAGAAATTAAAAGTTACGACCTGTCAACGTTTCTCGTTTGACTTTAATCCAGTAAAACAACTTTGCATTTGGAAAAATAGAAAATGAAATGAACAACTCTTTGAGCAAAGAGCAGCAAAACAATTCTCAACAATAAAAATACACACAGGTCTCCAGTTTTCAGATGTTTGTGCTTCAAAGGATCTAGCTGTTAATAATATTAAGCTAAATAGTCATGAAGAGGGCATATAATTTAATGAGTCGTACATCTGAGTGATATTTATCGGACTTATGTTGTATGATGTGCTTTTCTTTGAATGAATTAATGAATTAATGTGTTTTATTCATTTTTTTCAATTTTTTCCATCTTGTCCACATTTGATTATTTTCTCGAGTCCACATGGAAAAAGAGAAACCAGGTCATTTACATCATTGTTTTTAAAGTCGGTTAATATTGGGTCTCAGATTATTCCTGTAGTTGTGTCTGTATTTTCAATAATCACGTCCATGTTTCAGCCCATCGCATACACAACCGGCTAAAAGTATCTTCAATTTGATTCATTCAAAAACAGGCAGACAAACCAGATACCGTAGTTCAGCAGAAGCAACTGAAAAAGCAAAACTCGCTAAAAAAAAACAACCAAGAACTGGTGACAAGAACAGGACTGAGGAGTTGGACAGGATTTAGTAAAGACAAATGCAAAACTGAAGATGTGCAAACAAAAGACGTTATTATTAATAAGTAGTCGATGTGCTGATAAGAACCAGGAAACATGGAAGGCTAGAGCAGAAAAAGATAAGACTTTGTTTGCAACACATTATGAAGTTAAACACAAATCTAGTCATAAAAATCTTGTTGATTGAAAAAAAATGCCCATTAATGAAATCAGGACAGTAGAAGTGTTCATAAGTTTTTATATGGAATTTGGAGAAAAAAAAAAAGCAAAATCAGGTTCCTTTAGTTTGCTGTTTTGTGTGAAAATGTTGCATATTTTACACAAGCTGCCTGTATTTCATCATAAATTTAGACATAATATGTTAGCTCTACTGCAGGTGAGTAATTAGGCCTCAGGGGTCAAACTCAAGGCCCACGGGCCAGAAACGGCCCTTTGTTACAATTTCATTCAGTCTACAAGATTTTCATAGTCTGCTGCCATATAAGATGGGCATTCATATAAGTGCCTGTGTGTTTTAATTCACCAGTCTGTTAGCAAAATATTTCAAAAAAACAGTTAAAGAACTTTAATAAAACTCAAAACGTAATCAAAGGACAAAGATCTACAACTGATTAACTTTGGGAGTTAATCAACTTCAAGACTGAGCAGATCAATGTCTGCAAACAGAAGATATAACTCAGTCAGTTTTAGAGACACTGAGCTACAATTTGGTGTAGCTGAGACTCATCCCTAATCTTTAATCTAACAGTCTACATAAGATCTTTGTTGCAAGTTGGCAGCTGATATGTATATATGATACGTATTACTTCAAGAAATGCTAGTTTTATGTTTTCGGTTAGAACTGGCCGAGCGACATGCCAGGCCAGTGGTTAGAGCTGTTGTCTCACAGCAAGAAGGTCGCAGGTTCGCCTCTTTGTGTTTCTGTGTGGAGTTTACATGTTCTCCCTGCGCTCATGTGTGTTTGATCCAGGTGCTCCGGTTCCCTCCAACAGACCAAAAACATGCCTGTTAGGTTGATTGGTAGCTCTGAACCAGTGGTCTCCAATCCTGGTCCTCGAGGGCCACTATCCTGCATGTTTTACTTGTTTCTCTGCTCCAACACACCTGATTTGAATCAATGGGTGATTAACAGGCTTCTGCAGAACATGAAGAGGTGATTTAACCACTGAATCAGGTGTGTTGGAGCAGGGAAACAAGTAACACATGCAGGATGGTGGCCCTCGAGGACCAGGATTGGACACCCCTGCTCTCAACTGTCCCTAGGTGTGAGTGAGAGTATGAATGGTTGTTTGTCTCTACGTGTTCCTGTGATGGACTTGCGACCTGTCCAAAGTGTCCCCCACCTCTGGAGATAGGCATCAGCTCCCCCGCAACCCAGAAAGGAAAAAGCGTATAAAAATATAGGATGGGTAGAACTGACCCACCAGTCAGAAAGTGACAAATCATTTCTCTAAAAACCTGAAAAACTGAACAATTTACCCAACTTTGGATCTGAGAAAATTAGGTTTGAATTTTTCAGAGTCTGCTTAAACATATGGTTTCTTTTTTTCCTGTATTTTCATGTGGGTTATTATTGAGAGATTTCATTTTGATCAGATGATTTGATGGATTGGTACAGCTGAAAGTGATCAAGGCTTGTGAAATTGGTTCAAATGACATTTTTAAAAAAATGATATTTCCTTTAATTAATAAAGTTCATCCGAACTAAAATTTGCATACTATGTCTTGTGAGAAGGTAAAACAAATGTACATGTATGTCAGTATATCAGCATTCCCAAATGAGCTGCAGCATCAAATATTGACCCAAATCTAAGATGGTGCATCCAGGACTCAGGAGGGAATCAGTAAAGATAAACATTATGTTTAGATTTTCAGTCAAAACTAAACCATTGCTATGTCACACTGGTAGCATGTCAAAAATGTCTGTATCTGATTGTTATAACCATCGAAACCCATTAAATGTGAAAGAATAACAGTCATTTTCCTCTAACATTTCTAAATTATCACTCCTCTTTGGCATTCATGATTTTCTTTCTCATTTTCAAGTGAAAATCAGACAAGATTTTCATCACTCGAACGAAACGTAGACACGGCTGAATGCCGTGCAACCAGTTCAGCCTTGTGTGGTTAAATCAACATTTTACATCCTTGACACAGTCAAGCTCAAACAACAAGACACAGCTGCAAGTTTACTTCAAGTATCACAACATGTCCACAACATGTGTCGCAGCCAACCTGCAGGTGTTGACTCACCGGATGCCTGAGCTTGTTGAGGGTAAAATTCTCCTGAAGAGACCTTTGGTTCAGGACGATGTAGACGGGGACGCCTCGGGAGGCAGCCGTGTGCAGATCACCAATTATGGCATTGTCTGTCAGTTTGTCTGTCACGATGCCAATTACCTGCACAACACAAAAGAGCCTCCTGTGAACCTAAAATCTTTTTTTTCCTCATCGATTTTTTTTGACAATAAAATAGTCTGCCGAGACACGACACAAGTAAAACTCAAGGAAAAACCTTTTTAAGCGTTTGTTTTTCTGCTTGAAGTGACCTCATTTGCTGGGGCAGGTTGTGCTGGGCACTTTGTTGTCAGCTTGACGTGCAACAAGCAAAACCACATTGTCTGAATCTTTACATTTTGCTTCCATAACAAGCTTTTTTTATTGTCAGAAAGGCAGTGGCTGCAAAGTGCACATTCCTCAGTTACTGTCAGCTGAAAATATATGCGCATCAGCATAACATGCATCAGTAGATAATGTTTAGTTTGCATGCTATATTTTGTAATTTGAAGAGAAAGTTTTGAAGAAAAGTTTATTCACTGTCTAGATTTTTGTCTCTTTAAATATATCAAAGCTTACTTTGGTTATTATGGTTTCATTGCAGGAGAACCAATTGGGGAAGTTTCATTGTAAAATATAAAATAAATACTATAATTTAATATTTGGTACTTTAATCATCGTCTAAGTACCATGTCTTCTTCATTTTTGTTTACATAGAAAGGTGTGTGTTTTTTTATGTACGTACTTGTGTTGCATTTTGCAGGTACCGTCTGATGATCTCTCTGACAGGCGGCTCTCCTTCAACAGGAGGACTGGTGTGGACCATCACCTCTGCCATCTTCACAGTGGGGGCTTTCTCCGGCCAGCCGAGCTCCAGGTTTGGGATCGGCGTGTCCGAGTGGCAAGGGGAGTAAGTGGAACAGAAGTCCTCTGTCTCAAAGCCGTTTTCCACTCCGTTCTGCTCTTCCACCTGCAGCTCCTTGACATGATAGTTCTGAGCCCAGCTTGTTATCTGACTCACCTCCTCAGGAGACAAGAAGCAGGCAGCGTGCTCTGAGCTGACGGAGCTGTAGTAGGCCTCGGGCCCTCCGCTGAGGAGCCTCTCCACCGCTTCACGCTCTCCCTCACAGTGCAGGAAGTCTGGCGAGGATTCGTCCACTGGCAGGAAAACTGCATTCTCATTCAGACTCTGTTCCTGAGAGTTCGACATGTTTGCCTCTGGGAATCGGTGCTGCCTTTCAGAGTTCCCACAGTTTAATACCCAGCCAATTCAGGCCAATAAATCAAGAAAGTTCAAGTGTTTCTTTCATCAATTTGGCAAAAAGTCATACTATTTCCAGGCTGCCAAGAGCTGTCCGGAGTAAATCAAATATCTCAACGTTGCCAGCAGTCGTTGATGATTTCCCTTCAGTCCTCGCTGATAAAAAGCACATTTTACAATCCGTACAGAGTACAACACATATCTTGACGTTGGCAACAGTCTTGATTGTTTCACTTCAGTCCCTTTTGATAGAAGTACAGTTTACAGCCTCCAGCAGCTTTGTTCCAACAAAACTTAAGAAAAGAAACATCGATAAGTTGAAATAAATAGTTTGTTCTCCAGCTATAAAATGCAGTTTCAGCTCACAGCAGTACTCACCTTCTGCACAGCTTTGTCTCTTCGATTAAAGGGTTACTTATAAGCTGTCAGGAACTGTGGCTCATCAGGCGTCCCTCCCCTGTGTGAGTTTTATCACACTCCTCAAACTCTTCCACTCCTTCTTTCTGTCATTGTTTTTAGATTCCAGACATTCAGAGCGGCTGACACACTGCTGTGCAGCACAGACACCCTGTCATCGCCCTAATTAATCTCGTCTTGGCTTTCACACAGCCGTATTCAGAGTCAGGTTCCATCGCATACGTCTTGGTCCCAGCCCCAACATCACCTACGTGTGTGTGTGTGTGTGTGTGTGTGCGTGAGGTAAAGTAATGCCGAGGTGGATCTGTTTAATGACAAACTTACCTCACAGTTTTCCTTTCAGACTGGTCCAGCCTGACAGGTAGGTTGATGAACAAGTGCAATCACTGCAGTTTCTTTTTAACTTGTGGAAAATGCTTTGGGAAATTAAACGTCCAGCATTCCTTGAAGGAACGCATTTTGCCAGCTGCCTTTTAAGTAAGAAGTTTACACTAAAATAATCTTATCTTGAAAAATTATGGCGTTGTAGCCTTTTTGCTCAAATCTTGAAATAACTGTGTGTGATTTGCATGCAATATTGCAAGATCTTGCATGATCTGTGCTCAAATCTGTGATCAGTACTCAAAATATGTATTGTGAATGACTCTCAGCTACTATCGCACCGAATTGTAGCTCAGCATCTGTAAAACTGATTGGGTTATAGCCCCTGAAGCGTTTCCTCAGGTCAATGTGGGGCTGACTTTTCTGAATAACGAGTTGTCGCTGTACGTCCAACAGTTACTTGAGACGTTCATTAAAATCTGTCTACTGGTTCATGAGATGTTTTCCTGACACCACACACACGCAATTACATTCTCTTCTGCTTTGGCAATAACTTTAGTGACACTTCACTTCAGAGTTGTTGTACGGGCAGATTCCTTTCATTTAAATGCTGATGTGCTCCTTTTTAATTTTGTGAGTGTACTTTGTCAAAGTAAACATCTGATCCTACAAATTAGTGAGGAAGGAAAAACACAGTCGTCTTGTCACTGCAGCAATGTGTCTTCCTCTCAGCGACACATGATGCAGCAGAACTCCAATTTTTAGAAAATAAAAGCTATTTGGACACAGAAATTCTCCCCTGTACAGCCGAACAATGACAACAATGAGTGCGTTTTTTAAATTAAAATACAAAAACAAGTAATCTGAGTTCCCCGTGACAATCATAAATAAAGAATAAATATAGTTTATGTCTTTATTAGCTGACATTTCACTGTTATAATCCATCACGTGGCACATTATGAACTCGGAGGACTGCCCAACTGTCTGGTTGTTGTCACACTGAAATGTTACAAAGATAATTTCATGATCCGCATACTAGAGCAAAAAAGAAAATGGAAGTGTTTCATTTCCAGAAGCGTTTAATTCTCAGTTACCCTGTTTCCTTACTTCTTTTATGAACTTAAAGCATAAGGTCGCACCTAAAAAAAACAAGGGTTTCTTTTACTGCTTTTTTTTTTTTTCACTGCTTTTTGCGCAAATGGGCATACAGGGCTCCGCTGAGGAGGAGAAGAGGGACGCTCAGCCAAGCCAGGATGAAACAGTAACCAAATCGTCCTTTGCTCAGATCCCTGGAGCTGCCTAAAATCTCCTTTCTGTGGAAGGTGAAGATGAGGCAGGCAGAAAAGGCCGTAAAACCTGCAGGGACACAAATGAAGATGTTACAGTTTAGAAAATCTACTACGCTGCCTGAATACAGTCACGTTTGGCAATTTGTTGCCTTTTTTCAGGAGCAGGAATGTGCTGCAGCATCAATGTATTCTACATAAATAGCTGATTAATCTGAAAACCCAAGGCAAAATAGTTCATATCAGAGTAATTTAAAACTTTGGTTATTTTTCTCAGAAGTTATTAAAAACTTGAAAGCAAAAAAAAAAAAAATCTTTTAAAGAAAAGGGCCTTCAAATAACCTGCAAAGGCCTGGCAGAGGGCTGTGAAGTAGAAGAGACTCCCTTTGGACAGGAGGAAGAGCTGACCCAGAAAAACCAGGAAGGAGATGCAGGAGAAGACCACAGCGAGGATCATGAGGGCCTGAACAGACTGCAGCCAGTCTGTGACAGCAGAACAGTTAAAGGTTTCACTTTTAAAAATAAAAACAGAATGACTAAAGGAAAACACGTGATTAGTAATTTTTAAAATTTACCGCTTTCTTTTGCAGAAGCGCACAACCACGTTTTGGTGGCGTTATCATAGAAGCAGTTATGCCAGAGATCAGTGATTTCTGAATCGGTCCAAACCCACCAGGACTGCAGGAAGAAAAGAGTACAGAGTGTGTCGGTGACATCTAGTGTCAAGACAAGGGAGCGGATGAGTCCCGTGCGTGGCTCTCACCTTCTCCAGAGTGGCGACGAAGAGCATGGCCAAGCCGACCAGGTGCAGCAGAGTGATGAATATGAGCAGAAAGGCCATGGCTGCTTGGAGAGCAAGAGTGGAATCCTGCACAAGCAATCCTGTAAGGGTAAATATACAGTAGTGAAAGGTTTTTAATTTTATGAATAAACAACAAAAAAAAAACAACAGATCAAACAATGTTGCTACCAAAGTGAAAGAGCCATCATCTACAGCGGCTGAACATTTTATCTTCCCTTTGCATGACCTGAAACGGCCAGAAGTGAAACCCTTTGAGTCTGACCTCTTCTTTCATCATTCATCTCTGCCATCTGTACTGACAATCTCTGCACGTCTAATCAAACCTGTCTAGGTGCTATGATATATTTTTATTACTCAAACTTGTGCTTTTTGGTCTTTGTTCCTTGCAAATTTCATTAGGGCTTTAAATAATAAAAGAAAACAAAGGATAATCAGCAACACTGTACATTACAAAGTAAGTAAGTAAGTAAGATAAGACCATCACAAACACAGGAACCGCAGTGAAAAAAGCTGGATGTAAACTGATGTATGGGACATTTTGTTTCTAAAACGCTTTATGATGAAAATATAGGAAGCGCTGTCGGCGTGTGCCACATGTTTGTTTACCTCTCCAGGGAAACGTGTGTGTTTGATTAAACACTTTGTCCAGTTTACGTAATACTTTGTTTTTCATTCCTGGCACATACAGACAATAAACTGTTCCAATAAATATATTTTAGGGTTCTGTTTAAGCATTTGACCACATTTACAGGATTTTTACTTAATAGTTTCATAAGATACATCAGAAAAATAACTCATCAGGACTGCTGTGGAGGAAATCCTTACCCTTACAGCTTCAGTGCCAAAGATTTTAAACCCTTTAGCAATCCTCTGGTGTTTATAGTTGTTGCTCTTCTCCTTTTATTCCCCTCTGTTTCTCCTAGTAAACATTGTAGTTGTATAACTCAAAGAAAAGTGTCAGAAGCAGGAATGTGCAGCAAGATATAGGAGGAGTCCTCAACACCCATTTCCTCCAAACTTCCCCCAGCCCTCCCCCTTAAAACTGTGATCTTTGCCAGCTCGACACCAGAAATAGCCTTCGCTCTGCCCTGCGAAAACACTCGAGCTTTTCTCCAAGGCTGCAGACATTCAGCGTGCACCGACATCAAACATCGAATGATAATGTTGCGTATTCATCCACCGAAAGCTGGGAAAAACATGATCTCAGAGATGAGATTTGCCAAAAATTGGGAAAACTGCACATTTTTTTCTCCCAGTTCTGTAAATGTCTCCATGCTCTTCAGTGGCATGAAAATCCCTATTTTCTAAATGAGTCAAATGAGAGACAGGAAGGAGCAAATTACTGCTCATGTTAGATTGCAAAAGAGCAGGAAGTGTTTGACCACCCAGGACACAACACAAAGTGTTTCAAACCAAATTAAAACCCAATAGATTCTTTAAAAATCTGTCCTATTACATAACACTTCTCAAACATCCAAGTCAGTCCTTTGCTCCTCCTCCTCCTTCCATCAACAGAGCTTAATAATTTCTTTAGTTGAAGGTTTTCAGTTGGTATTTATCTTTGTTTGCGCACCACATTGATAAGGAATGTCATCCATTTTCCTTACACTTCCCTTAAAACCCTCGGCTGCTATATTCAAGGTTTCGCAAACTTGATCACAAAATAAAACCGTCAGCATCTTGGACATGCATCACGCCTGGTTCCAACCAGAACAGGGAAGTACGAAAATACAACCAGTCATATTTCAGCCTCTTCAGGAGAAATGACACAGATGTTTTAGGGTGTGTGGAAAAGAGTTTTCTAAGTTTTTCTGAACAAAAAAACCTACCAATACATTGAGTCACTGAGCAAATAATTTACATGTGATGGAAAAATATATTAATATGACTTATAAACATGCTTTTGGTATTATTTGTTTCATTTTTTAAACTATCCCTAATCATCAGTTTATCAGTTAATCAATTTATCATCCATAATGGATGATAAAACCTACAGTAACATTAACATTCTTCAACAAGAAGAGCAGAATTTGAATGTTTAAGTAGTTTTATTTTCAGTTTTTCTGTTTTTGATCGATTGTTCAGCTCATTTCCTTAAGTGGCGCACTAACAAGCAGAAAAACAACAGTTTTGTTAAATGGTGTCATTATGAATATTCAGCTGTTTAACCTGTAGATACAGTGCAGTAATCGTAGGGTGATGCAGTTTTTGATCATTCTGTAATTTAGTGGTGTTGCTTGGGTTCTGTTCATTCGATGCTAATCTTTAACCCTCTTAAAATTCAATCATTTTAGACATTTTTTCTCCTAAAAAAGATTTTTATGGAAATCGATTTGGGTCAATAAATTCAAACAAAACATAAAAGCCTGGCAGTAAATAAAATGCGACAAAGTAAAGAAAACTTTCAAAAAGAAACCAATAATACTGCATGTAGAGCTATTGAGTTTGAAAATGACAAAACCTTAAGTGAAATTGCTTTAACACACATTAACTTACACATAATCCTTTTAAAGTCTTTTCAAGTCATCTGTATTGCATTTCTTCACATTATCTCAGGCAAAGGTTGAAGCAAGCAACGGTGGTTAAACCACGCTTTTTGTTCATTTTTCATGAGAAAAATTAGTATATTTGTTTATTTGTTCATTTCTCATTTCTGATCTTCTAGGATGTGCGCAGTGTATCGTAATGTTTCGGTGCCCATATCAGTCTGAAGACCTGGATGTCACGTCTGTATCCGATCCTGGTGTCCCAGCAGTACTCTGGGGAAAGAATCCTGCTGGGTTTGTGGAGCCAGAAATATTTGTTTAGATGACTCTCATCATGCCACAGAGCCTCCACATTATTTTCTTTGTCCTCCATGATGCCTTTGTAGCAGGCGTCAGTCAAGGCCTTCACGCTCTTCCAGGTGCCTCCAAACACGGCAGCATGATAGTAAAAATCTCCAGTTTCCATGTACGCCTTGGACTTTGGGTTGCGGTCGTAGGTGAACAGCTTCTTTGGAAGGCGATAATAGTAAGAGTGAAGCAGAGCGACAGAATCTCCCAGAGCCTCGGGGCCAAATCTCCAGGTAAACACCTGATCGACATCAAAACAGAAGACGTGCGTGCAACGGTGGCGAATATCTGACTCTATGGTATCTGATATGATCTTCATTCGCATCATAGAGATGTCCTGCCACCTGGTGTATTTTTCCACTTTGATTACTTTTAGTCTTCGCTGTGGGCCGAGCTCGATGTTTGGCACTTTCTCAGGCGTGTCCGTAAACACATAGTATGACACAGGCAGACCCAACATGAAGTAGTGCTCTGATGACTTCAGGAAGGTCTCAAGGTAGACTTCCAAATAGCTTTAAGGTGGAGGAGACAAGAGAGAGGTAATGACTATGATGTGTTTTGGCATTTATTAAAGTAGTCATAGTATTCATGTGAAAACAAACCTGCCTACTGCGAACACGGTCAAAGCAACAGAGGATCCTTCTTCTTTGTGCTTCTGGTCGTAATGATGAGGGTCGAACATTCCTTCCCAAATGATGGGAGCTCTCCAAGATGTGCAGGTTTGTATATCATCTCGAGACCTGAAACACAGGAGGTTCGTTCAGAGAATAAATTTGTGTTTTTGGCAAAGCAAAACTTCAAATATCATCTTTCAACTGCAGAAATGCAAACACTTCACTACAGTCTAATTTAATCCAAAGAAATCAGATTCCTAACCATGGAAAATATATGTCAACAGTCCTAAGCAAATGAGTGTTCAGAAACCAATGATGAAGAAGAAGAAGGCCAAACAAATGTTCCTTTTTTACAAATTTATAAAGATTCTAATGACCTGTTTGAATAACGTTTTAAAGAGATAAATGTCTGGTGTGATTCAGGTGAAAACAGCCCCTTATGCTGATAATAATTAATTTTATATTTTAATGAAGGTCGTCTCACTTCTTTGTTTTGTTCTTCTGTCTGCAGATCGACATACAAAAGGATGAATGAAGTGACTACTAACTTCTACTATCCAAAATCTTTCTTTTTTTTTGGTGCTGCCTTGTTGTATTTTTTGAGCCAGAGTTTGCACACTGGAGCAATGTAGCAGCACCATCCAAACAAAAGTCGTGCCAAAACGATCTTCCAACTCGCTAACAGGCTGTCATTTATCAGTGACAGTGTAACATGACACTTAAAAAAGAAAACTGAAATAACTAAGTAGAACTAATTATATTTAAATAAAATATACATCCATATATATATCTTTATACATATATATACACACACACACACACACATTTTTAACATATGAAAGCAAAGTAAGAACTGTGTATTTTCCAGGTGCTGAGTTTTGTTTCAATTTCAAGTCTATTTTAATTAAAATCAATAAGATGCTCCATCCATTCACATAAAGGGAGGACAGACTTAAAAACTGCATTTCAGGCAGCCACTAGAGGGCGCTCAGGGCTTCAACTTCATACATCACAAGACTGTTAATGTAACAGATGCCAATTATCCACACAAAAACTAAAGACTGTGCTATGCAGAAAAAAAAAACAAAATTCAAACCTTAAAGATATCGCATTCACAAACAGAGAAAAAAAGACTTTTGAACCGGTCAGTCAAATTAAAAAAGTGTCTAATTCCAGTCACTAGCTAATTAATTGGTCTCTTGTTAAAGTTGCAGTGCAACCAAAATACAGGAATATTCATATAACATTACATTATTCTCTATAGGGATGAAAATTGTCGTGAGTTTCGGATTGCATGAGGTGTGAGAACAACTCGTAAACAGATTGTGTGCAACCACAAGTTGAATTTTATTGCCTTACTGAAGATCAAGGGTCACATCGGCAACATTATCCAGTTTCAACATCTTTGCACTTTCAAAAGCACACTTCTCCATTGGCAATAGTTTTGTCTCAAACCTGAAATAAAAAAAAATAATTAAAAGACTTTTGTAAAGACAATAAGAATCATATATGTTAACATTTATATTTAAAAATGACTTGTCATTTATATAACATCACTGATATAAACATGGTAACCTAAATAATTGTAAACTCCTCTCTATGTAGTAATAAACTTCATTAAATCACTATCTGAGCTTTTATTTATCTTTCTCTAATTTACACACAGACTTTTCTTAGGACTTACCACACAGATGTGAAGTAAACTAGGAGGAGCACAACTGGAACACAAAGCAAACACTTCCTCATATTCTTCATCCTCTGAGTGAAGCTGCAGGTGGAAAAAAACAAACGGCCCAAGTTTAAACTATAAAACCAAAGAGGTCATTAGGCACAAACAGCTGTGGACAAACATATATTTTCATTGTTGACTGACCTACTTTTGCAGAGCATTGCAAGTCGTTGTCAGACACTGACGGCACCTGTTGGTGTAAAAACAAAATTAACACCCCAACGGAAAACGTTTGTTTGGATCCACTGACTGTACAAATCAGTAAATTTACCTAAAATGTAATTGCTGCCATGCCTTTAATAACACAGAACAGTAATTATGCGTAAAAAGGGGAACTGTCAAAAATGATTTACATTTCAAAGACTGCAAGACAAAACACCTTTGTCAAGGTTGTTCCTTTTTTTTAATTTTTTTTATTTCTCTGGTTTTCCAAACTGGGACCCTTCTGACTGCAATCTACTGCAGTTAAAAGGAACAGATGCAAAGTCCACAAAATCTCTTTTCACAATCTGTATCCCTTAAAGAAAAGAACCTTCATATAATTAGTCAAACAGCTTTGTGTAACACTGCACCACACTCCTTGACACAATTATGAATCACTCTGATAAGATAAAATCAAACATGACATGCAATATTGGACAGTGCAGTTTTTTTTGTAAATGAGGTCTACCTTTTTTTGAAGAGAAGCTCACTCCGACGACTTTTCTGGGATGCAAAAAGGTTAATAACCACCTTGCTGCAGATTTGTCAGCCAGCCCTTTTGCTTAAACAACAGAAACTGAACAACTTTGATTTTGCTGCTTTTCCTTTTTTGAATATCCTTTTTAGTTATTCTGACTCAACCTCTTCACTTCTGCCCCCCAAATACATTAAGGAACAACAACAAAAAAAACAAGTGAGAAATGAAATAATCCACCTCGTTCTTGTTCAACTTACTCAGTCGACACCAAACCACACCCACATACACTCGCGCTCGAGGCCCGTCATTGTACTTCCACCCTCATTGGCTAAAACCTGAGGTCTTGTGCTGACTCTGGACAAAACATCTGTCAATCATTCTGTACCATGAACGACATGAAATAAACAAGGCTGTAAAAAGTCAGCTCTTTGGAAAGACTCCGTTTTTTTTTAAAACCGTTTTGCACCAGTTTTTTTTTTAAATTTCACAAAATGTGATATATTTTTAATTTGTGTTTTAACATTTTATTGTAAACACCAGGGAGGGCTTAGCCTGGCAGAAAATAAAATGTATAGTTTCACAAGATACATCAGAAAAATAACTCCTCAGGACTGCTGTGGAGGGAATCCTTACCCTTACAGCTTCAGTGCCAAAGATTTAAAACCCTTTAGGATAAACCTTTATCCTCTAGTGGGTATAGTTGTTGCTCTTTTTCTTTTTCTCATCTTTTCTAGTAAACACTGTAGCTCTATAACTTGGAAAAAAGTGTCAGAAGCTGAAATGTGGAATAGA
This sequence comes from Kryptolebias marmoratus, assembly GCF_001649575.2. Classification (NCBI taxonomy): domain Eukaryota; kingdom Metazoa; phylum Chordata; class Actinopteri; order Cyprinodontiformes; family Rivulidae; genus Kryptolebias; species Kryptolebias marmoratus. The sequence continues at coordinate 10,696,464 of NC_051433.1, read as the reverse complement.
TAAAGGAGTTCTCAACACCAGTCATCTGAAAACATTCCCCACCCTTGAAACTGTAATTTTTGACAACTCAACACCAGGAACTGCCTTCGCTCTGCCCTGCAAAAACACTTTATTCTCTAAGGTTGCAAAACAGTAAAAAAAAAAAAAAAAAAGTACAACACATTGATAGTGATGCATATGCATTCATCCATTAAAGGCTGGGAACAACATGTCAAGTCAAGTCAAAGATGAGATTCGCCACAAACTGGGATGACTGCACATGTTTGTTCCGGTTCTGTTAATGTCTTTATGAGTTGATGACATTTACAGAATCCTCCGAGGTTACAGCCCAGAATTTTTGGTCTAAAGGCCACAAGGTGTTAATTGTTGAAAAACTGGTATGGCCATATCTTGATTTCAAAATTTTACTCCAGTATATTAAGTCATAAAAGTGGGAGTAGCTGCCGCCATGAATACAAAGTCGAGGCAAGTACGATGTGAACAGTAGTGGAGGCCTTTCACACCAAAATAGGAAGCGATTTTCAAAACTTGGTCATGCAAAATGACCTGCATTGCTCGCCCTTTTACTTGGTCACAAACACTTAAGAATTCAGTGAGACACAGACACCATTTTGTTTTTTTTAAATTTTGAGTTGCAAACTAGTCCACAACAGTTGTAGCCCAGTGGAAAAACTGGTTTAAGCTGGTAGATGTAAGTTTGCATCCATTTTATTTCTCATGATAGTTTATATTCATTTATTTTTTTTGCCTTTCATCCAGTGCTACATATGATGGTTCACTTCATACCAGACATCAAACTCAACACTACAATGCACCTACAGCCATCGCTGCAGAGTTTAAAGGCACAATCTGAATAGTTTAAAGCTTCTGTGGAATAGTTATCAGTAGTCAGTGTCTTATCTACAGTAGACAGCAGTCAGAATGATCTCAATCTGTAGAATCAGGGAAAACCTAAAGCAAGAGTGACAGCTGTAAGCTTGGTTAGCATAAGAACTTCTACCCAGTTTTCAAAACTAAGATTGTTGTGTTTACTGTCGACTGCAAGTAAGATACTGACTACTGATAACTACTTCGGAAAACATCACTTAAAACAGTCCATAACATTCCTATAAAAAGATTTCTGAGGACATTCACACTTTTGAACTGTGGGTCAAATAATACTGCATGTACATTAACTTAAAACAATCTTTTTAAAGTCTTTTTGAAGTCATCTGTGTTGCAATTCTTCACATCATCTCCGACAAAAGATGAAGCAAGCAACATTCGTTAGAGTACACTTCCTGATCATTTCTCACTGAGAAAATACAGTACATTTGTCATCTTCTAGGATGTGCGCAGTGTATCGTAGTATTTGGAGGACCACATCAGTCTGAAGACCTTTATTTCACGTCTGTATCCGAGGTTGGTGGTCCAGCAGTACTCTGGGGAAAGAATCCTGCTGGGTTTGTGAAGATAGAAATATTTGTTTAGATGACTCTCATCATGCCACAGAGCCTCCACATTATTTTCTTTGTCCTCCACGATGCCTTTGTAGCAGGCGTCAGTCAAGGCCTTCACCCTCTTCCAGGTGCCTCCAAAGACGGCAGCATGATAGTAAAAATCTCCAGTTTCCATGTACGCCTTGGACTTTGGGTTATTATCGTAGGTACGCAAATTCTTTGGAGAACGATAGTAGCCAGCATGAAGCTGAGCAACAGAATCTCCCAGAGCCTCGGGGCCAAATCTCCCAGTGAACACCTGATCAACATCAAAACAGAAGACGTGCGTGCAACGGTGGCGAATATCTGACTCTATGGTATCTGATATGATCTTCATTCGCATCATAGAGATGTCCTGCCACCTGGTGTATTTTTCCACTTTGATTACTTTTAGTCTTCGCTGTGGGCCGAGCTCGATGTTTGGCACTTTCTCAGGCGTGTCCGTAAACACATAGTATGACACAGGCAGACCCAACATGAAGTAGTGCTCTGATGACTTCAGGAAGGTCTCAAGGTAGACTTCCATATAGCTTTAAGGTGGAGGAGACAAGAGAGAGGTAAGGCTTTTGTTGTCCAGTTTTATTTGACCAAATCTGTGGCATTTGGGAGACCAGGATGTGATTAGGCATTTGTCAGGGAAGTCATCGTATTCATTTGAAAACAAACCTGCCTACTGCGAACACGGTCAAAGCAACAGAGGATCCTTTGACTCTGTGCATCTGGTCGTAATGATGAGAGTCAAACATTCCTTCCCAAATGATGGGAGCTCTCCAAGATGTGCAGGTTTGTACATCATCTCGAGACCTGAAACACAGGACAAATTTACCTAAAACGGGAAAAGTTTATTCTGGGCTCACGTCAGACAGTGTGAAAAAAAATGCATACATGTCTTTTTGTATAGTGTATATAAACCTCTGGTTTCAATTGTATGTGTTTTACACACATGCACATATATAGCTCTTATATAAATATATATATATAAATCTTTCAGCCCAAGAACGGAGGGACTAAAACAACTGCACTTCAGTCAGCCACTAGATGGCGCTCATCCTGTGTTTTTAACTTTCAGTTTACATGACTGATTCTATGTATCAGATGCCATCAATTGTCCACATATAGACACATGAATACAAATAAACTAAACCCAGTCTGTGCTATCCAAAAACAACAACAACAAATATTGTTGTTTATTTACAGCATGAGGTGCACATAGCCTTTTTTTATTTGGCAATCCCCATTTATAGTTTATTAATTTGTGGGAAAAGATAACTTTGTTCTTTGGACCTTCCTACCGTTAAGATATTGCAAACAGCAAACTAAGTCTTCACTCTGTAAAAACATTCACCCTGAATTGTCATTGCTAGTGAAAATTAGTCATTTAGCTAACAGAACAGAGAGAGAAAAAAGATTTTTGAATCCTTCAGTGAAGCTAAAAGTTGTCTAATTCCAGTCACTAGCTAATTAACTGGTCTCTAGTTTTAAAGTTACAGTGCAACCAAAATACAGGAATATTTATGTAACATTACATTGAATTCTATAGGGATGAATATTGAATATTGTCGTGAGTTTCAGATTGCATGAGGTGTAAACAGATTGTGTGCAACCACAATTTGAGTTTTATTGCCTTACTGAAGATTAAGGGTCACATCTGCAACGTTATCCAGTTTCAACATCTTTGCACTTTCCAAAGAACACTTGTCCATTGGCAATAGTTTTGTCTGAAACCTGTAATAAAAAAAAATAAAAACCAGTTTATACTTGATAATGTGTGTCATTTATATAACTGATATAAACATGGGAAACTAAACAATTGTAAATCCCCCAGTTTATTGATGTAGTAATAAACTAACTACTATCTGAGCCTTTATTTATCTTTCTCTAATTTACACACAGACTTCTCTTAGGACTCACCACACAGATGTGAAGTAAACTAGGAGGAGCACAACTGGAACACAAAGCAAACACTTCCTCATATTCTTCATCCTCTGAGTGAAGCTGCAGGTGGAAAANCCACACAGAACAGCACAACAGGCAAAATATTTAACTAATTTTCAGCCTGAACACACACACACACACGTCAACTTAAATGGGGACTTTTTGCCATAGAAAAAAAAAACAAAAAAAAAACACACGACTCCA
>NC_051433.1:10686770-10692747 GCF_001649575.2 Kryptolebias marmoratus | reverse complement strand
ACAGATGTGAAGTAAACTAGGAGGAGCACAACTGGAACACAAAGCAAACACTTCCTCATATTCTTCATCCTCTGAGTGAAGCTGCAGGTGGAAAACCCCACAAACAGTTCAAGTTTAAACTATAAAACCCGAGAGGTCATTAGGCACAAACAGCTGTGGACAAAAATAAATTTTCATTGTTGACTGACCTACTTTTGCAGAGCATTGCAAGTCGTTGTCAGACACTGACGGCACCTGTTGGTATAAAAACAAAAATAATTGCCGTCACACATTGATGGGGGACATCGGAGGGAATGGAGGGGTTCAGTGTCTCGCCCAGGGACACGTTGACATGGGACTGCTGCCAGAAATGGAAGCTCCGGCTCTCTTATTGGAGGACAACTGCTCTAACCACTGATCCACAGCCAACCCAAGTCTGCCCTTATAATCAAAGCAAAAATAGACTGATAACTGATAGATTTTGGAGGGTGCATGACCACAAGTGTTCATCAGCAAGACTATAGAGAAAGGTGGAGCAATTTAAAAGCATTTCAGAATTTTAAACAAAAAACATCTTGTGATAATAACGAACAGTTGTAGGAGTGTTGGGTAAACATCGTAAACGCCGTAACGCCCAATCTCAAACTGAGATGCTTTAAGGTTGACTCTTAGGTACTACTATTTTGAGTTTTAGCCCAATATTTGTTAAACCTGACTAAATCCTAATTATTTTTGTATTAGCAATGCTTGATTAGCTGTGGTGGCCGTCATGAATGGGGTTCCCTCCAAATGTTAGCGCTACAGATGCACGTCCAATGAATATTTTCTGAGAGTTTCATCAACATCTGCCCAGTAGTTCAAGAGACATTTAAACAGATAAACAGTGTTGACTGTAAAAGGCAAAGATGTTGCACATGAGATGGTGCAGCACTTGAAATGTGTTGCCAAAAGACTTGGATACTGCCACACCAAGTTTTAGCTCAAAATCTGTAAAATTGGAAAAAAAAAAAAAAAAAAAAAAAAAAGGTATAACCATGTCTGCATTAGATAGTGTCAACCAACTGTAACAGCCATCTTAATATGAAATGTCACAACCTGGCTCGGGGATTGTGACAAAAACAGAGGGGAAAGAACACAAATCTAAGGCTAAATTACAAACACTGATAAATCATTGTTAGGTCTCAGATTTCAGCTTTCAAAAACCTAATGGAGCTTTAGGCCTGATCCCCAGTCAGTTTCACTCCAATCAACACCTGCACTCATGTGACCAGAGGGGACCATCAGTGAGTCAGACAAACAAGGACCCTAATGAGCCTCTATCGTTAGGAGAGAGAACAATTTGCAAGCTATCCAGCTTACATCACATCTCAGCTTTAAAAGCTCAACTCCACACTCTCCATTTCTGAATTGAGAAGCGAAACGTCTTCAGCTACAGAATAGAAGTCCAGTTGTTTTTTAACCATTTTTGAGTCTGTTCAGAGGATAAATAATAAAAAACTGTCATAATGTTAGTTTTTTTTCCTAGTAAGTAAAAATATATCCTTTTTGACATTGTGGAACATGAACATTGTCAGTGATAGTAGATGCAAAATAAAGAACAGGATGGCAGTAAACAAAGAATATCGGTTTACTGTTGGTATAATTTATTCAACTTCCTGGTTAGATCATTTACAACTTTGAGCAGATAATTTAATGAAGCAATGAAATGCATAAAAAAGGTAAACTGTTTGAAAGTATTAACAATCTTTGATGGATTGTGAGAATTTTTTTTAGGAGAGTGATAGTTGTGAAGATGAAATTTATCTGTTCAGAGGATAAATAATAAAAACTGTCATAATGTTAGTTTTTTTTCTAGTAAGTTTAAAGGTTTGACAGCAAAATGCAAATGCTTAAAAACAGTAAACTGCACAGCGGGAAGTGTCGGATCTTCACATCTAACCATTTGTTGCTTCACACACCACCTGTGAAGCTCTGAACTCCACCCTTGACTGGACTGATGTCCTTCTTCTGCAACTGCTGGTGCACTTGAGTGACCAGGTAACGTTTCAAGATCTCATCATCTTTGTTAATAAATGTCAAAGTCTGAGACAAACGTCAAGCAAAAGAATGTTTGACTAAAGACTGTTTAACATCAAACAAGTTCTGGCTCGAATGAATCATTTTTAAAACAGCTGAAATCACTCAACTCAAAATCACAAGCTTTGAGATGAAGCACTGGAGCGTCTCCGTAGAGGCGACGAACGTCGGCAGAAGATAGAGAGATGGTGGATGGCGGCCTGAAGAAGGGGCGGCAGACGAGGAGACGGATTTCCGGGTTGAGGAGGCTGAGACGGGAGGAGGACTTTGAGCTGGAGCTGATGGCCCAGGCGAGGCGGGAGGCGAAGTTTGAGCGGATGAGGGACGGCCCCTGCGGCGCTCAGCTGGGGAAGCGGAGGATTTACGGTCCGCTTTTCACTGATGGTAGCCTGAGGATGGGTTATCTGGCTCGAAGTCTGACTTGGAGCGCGCGCCGACTTTTCGGAAGTTCGGCCGGCGAACGGATGGGGCCGTGATGGAAGTCCTTTTAAACTATAAGCTCGCTGATTGGATAAACTGGAGGCACAGTCGGATGCTGATTGGATAAGCTGGAGGCGCGGTCGGATGCTGATGGGCTGGAGTGGAGGTGCTCGATGCAGCGATTAGATGCAGGTGAGGCTGAAGCAGGTCTTCCAGTCTGAATTTACGCCTAGGCTTCATTAAAAAAAAATGGTGTGAATAAAACGAAGTTAATTATTTTAGTAAATGTGATGAATACTTGTACATTTAACATGTTTTTAAATACACATTTTTAAGATGAACAGAATAAATAGGCACAAAAACCAGTTCAAACTGAAGACAAAAATCATCATAAGCAAATGTTCGACTTTATTTCGCGAGGACATCAAAAACTCTTCTTTATTACAGTTGATGAGTTTCTGTGAAAGAACTGCTTCCCTTTACAGCACTGTGTTCCCGTTTTTAACGTCTTTTTCCCCCCCATCTGTAATTCTAATTTAAAAATACATTTTGCTAACATAAATTAAAAACGTGAAGTTTTACTACTTTAAAAGCTACACCACACATTGTACTATTTTCAAAGTAACAAAAAAACTACAAATTGTCTTGTTTACTGTATATGTAGTACTTTTTTTTTTTTGAAGGTTTTGATGTTAAAAGAAGTTTAAGTTTTGCAAAGGACACATGAATAAATGCAGTAATAAACACTGAACTTGTGCTTTTTCAAGTTTGTTTTCCAAAATGTTTGTGAAGGTTTACATTTTGCCAAGCGTCAGTCTTTGGGACATTTCAAAACTATTTTAGTTTATAAAAGTGCTGTGCAAAGAATGAAATTGCTAGTGAAGCATAAATAAATGAACTCAATCAAAAAAAACCCAAACAAAAAAAAAAAAAAATCAAATGAAACAAAAATAAATAAATTAAGCATATTCATAAAAAAAAAACAATGTTGCTCAACAAGAACTAAAACCCAGTGAAAAACATGTTTGTGACAAAGATTTAAAATAAACAATTTCAATTATTTGTGACTGAAAGTACACGACTGACAGACTACGCCTCTGTTCTTTTTTGAAAGCTTAATAAAAGATACTGCACACATTATACAAAACTGGAGAATGATAAAAGTTAACTTACCAGTATTTTTTTTTTTCATTTTAAAGTATTTAGAGCTCCTCCAAAAAATATGTGTACACGAAAGAGCCTCTCTGCTGTTTTACAGTCAAATGGTCTCGATGAAGAAGAGGCGTGCCACCCGAGACCACGTCTCTCGAATGTTGGCCAGTCCAAGTAAACAAAGGTCCCATGTCCATATATGGAAAGGTGCACTCTGGTAATGAAGGGGGCGCTTTTTCCATTACCAGCCGTGTTACGTCACGTGGTATGTCACTCAATTTTGCTGCAGTTTTAAGATATTGTGAACTACAGTCCACTGAAGTGCCTCTGCAGACACTGACTGTCATCTGTGCATTTTGGACTGAAGCCATAACTAGTTTGTACTTGCAAACCTTTTGTTACTGAGGACTTCACCAAAAAAACAAAACAAAAAAAGTTGGGGGTGGGTGCACCATTTTCTATTTTACTTGCCTACAGAATTGAAGCAGCCATCTGACGTTCCAAGGGTGGATCTCAGTTTCATAGCAAAACTCTACTAAATCACATCGAGCATGCTTTTAGTCTTTTTATCCTTGTTATACCCAACTTGGGGACAATACATATAACTCCTTAAATTACTTAAAATCACATGCACATGGTGGATAGAAAGCATTAAGCCACAATTCTCGCAGCACCCACGTTTCCTGAAGGCAACATGATTGCTTATAAGGCTGAGTCTGCACACTAAAGTTGTCTTTTGGATAAAATGTTTTCATTTAGGAAGAACCGACCGGTGGACCTGACTCAACCTTGTCTGACTACAGGATCCTGTTGTGTAAAGAAGAGAACCTTTAATAGATGCAGAACTTTCAAAAGCAATTCTCGTCACACAATAAGCAGAACATATAAAACATTAGTTGATAAGAGTAAAGGGAATAAAAGGTGCTGTATGACTTTGTCCTCAGTGTTCGTTGGGCAAAGTTTTAAGGCTGGGCAAAGTATCAAACCTAAATTTAGGAGGAGACAATGAAACAAATTTGAACTAAAATAAAACTTCAAAAACAAATTAAAATCACAAATAAAGTGAATAAATAATGAGGAGGGTTTGGAGTGAGAAAATTAAATCAATAAATATACCATTAATGATATGATACATTTAATTATTTAACGGGAGATTTACACAAATGGATTTCAAGTTATATTTATTTAATGGTATATTTATTGATTTAATTTTGTAATTCTTAACCCTACATAGGATAAAGCTCCCACCACAAAAATTACAACTTTAGCTTGACAACTTCATTAATCCCCGAGAGAGAAATTGGACTGTCACAGCAGTAGGGCCGACAAAGTGTAAAAACGACACAGTGTAAGACAGGAAAAAACTAAAACAAGATGTCCCTCTCAGGATGTAAAGCCAAAGAAAAGAAATTGGTTTTAAGCGGGTAAATGTTTTTGATAAAAAGTGCAGATAACTCACAGATTTCTTGTCAAAAGAAGCTTTAAAAACATACACAAACTATGAGGCAAAGCAATTTTGTTAACCTACCAGTAAGTCGTTTTCATCCTGAAGTATTCAGAACTGGTCCAAAAATGTTCACAGTTTCATAAATAAACGAGCACGGTCTCAAGAACAAAAAACTCCAGTGCTCAGCTACAGAGCAGTGCAGTTTTACAGTAATGCTGACGATAAAAGGAGTGGCTTTAAAAGCAAGCCTTTAAAGTTCCCTGGTTTTCTCTGACAGATCTGTAAAAAAAAATTTGACAAACAAGTTCATAAGCTTGTCTGTGCATGCTTCACCCTTTGACATACATTAGAAGCGTTAGGCCCTGCCTTCTATCATTGTTGTGAACTGAAGCCAGGTGAACCTAATTTATGACGAGCTGCCATGTTATATTTCCGGCATGTTGGGGCTTGAAGTCCTGCCTACTCTACCCACAGCTTTATGTTGCATGACCTTTCTTTTAACACTAATTAAAAGTAAACATTTTAGGAAAAATGCATGTTTGAACATACAACAGCAGGATAAGACCAATGGAAATCAAAAAGAGTCAACACCTGCGAGAAAATCAATTGAGGTGCTTTGAATTAAGACCAGACTCACGTGCGAGTGCTTTGTTTCAGTTTTTATTTATTTTTTTTAAATCAGAACTTGGCTCTATGTGCCCTCGCAGCTAAAAAAATAGCAGTGTAGAAACATGATCCAAAAGATAAGGATCTTGAAAAAAACAAAACAAATCCAATTAGAACATATTACATGACAAACCCAGTCAGACACAAAATGATTCACCCTTTAGTGGCTCAGGTTATAACAGGAAATAAGATTAGCTACCATAACTACGCAGATGATACTCAGCTCTACATCACGAT
>NC_051433.1:10680724-10685980 GCF_001649575.2 Kryptolebias marmoratus | reverse complement strand
GGTTAGAGTGCGGGTTTTTGATGTTTGTCTCTTTCTTACTGTTTATTCATTGTCACATGCTGTTTTTATTTTGTTTTTTAATTATGTAAAGCACCTTGAAATGCCTTGCTGCTGAAATGTGCTATACAAATAAAATTTGATTGATTGATTGATTTAGTTATGATGCAGTACATTTTGGTTTTTTGTTTTTGCAAGTTTTCTCACAGTCTCTAGTCTTCGGTAGTTAAAAGAGGAAACGGGGGCTGGGCTCTGTGTGTATTCTGAGGTTGCGCGTTTTACCGTTGGTTTTCGCAGTAAGGGCATCCGGTGTAAAACATCTGCCAGATCTTTCAAGGCGAGTTCTCATAAAACCCTGCACAAGGGAGCAGCCAGAAGAAAAACAACAAGTTAAAAAAAAAAATATCAACTAAAATTTCAGAGAAACAAACCCATGTTACATAAAAATGACAAATTATTTATGGTCACTGAGTAAAATATGTATTTGATCCCCAAACGTTTGATGGCAGCACAACAGCAAGACCTTCTAGCAGTCACCAGGACTGAACACTTCTCAGGAAGCTCCTCTTTACAGAAACTCTCTAAATCCTTTGCGTTTTTTTGCTGCTGTCTGGCACTTCTAAGCTTTAGCTGTCTGGAAATTTTCTACAGAACTGAGGTCTAGAGACTGGTTAGGCCTCTTCGTGTTTCTAATGTGCTTCCTTAGCCACTCTGTTTTTTTGCATTTGCTTTGACAGTATGTTTCGAGTCATTGTTAAGCTGGAGGACTTGTCCATAGCCCATCTTCAGTGTTCTGGCTGAGAGAAGAAGGTTCTTGTTCATACATTTTCAGCACATGGCCCTGTCCATTGGCCCATTTGTGGTAAAGTCGGTCTGTATCTTAGCAGAAAAACCGCCCTAAAGCGTAATGTTTCCACCTCTGTGCTTCACTGTGGGGATGGTGTCATTTGGCTCATACTCAGTATTCCTCCTTCTCCAACCATGAGGGGTCAAGTTGGTGCCAAAGAGCTGCATTTTGGAGTCATCTGACCTCAGCACTTTCTCCCAAACCGTCTCTGGATCATTTAGACGTTTACTGGCAAATATCAGACACACGCTTAAGACACTACGGGCACTGAAAGATTTCAGTGCATCATGGAGTAGACCTTTACCAATGATGGTCATGGGGACTGGAGTAGTGACTGCCTTTAAATCATTAACAAGCTCCTCCTGTGAAGTTGTGAATCGATTCCTCACCTTTCTCAGGATTATTCTTAACCCATGAGACAAGATTGTACATGGAGCGGTTGATGGCCATTTTGTAAAAAATTGAGGGCAATGTTATCCATATCTGACCTGGAGATGATGCTCTACAAAGCTAGACAACCATCTTACACTTGAATTGTAAATAATCCAGTCCTTGATGATTTTTGGCATTATTCACAACTCCTTTGATTTTGTAAACCTGTATCATAACATGAAAAGAAATAAGTATCAGCAATACATAAAATACAAAGCAATTAAGACTTCAGCTATCCCCACCATGAATGCTTAACACAGATAATTAGCCAAAGATGTAGCTTAGCTTGCAAACTAGCTGAAGCACATATAGTTAGTTTAACTCACAAAGTACTGTACAACTTTCAAATAACGATTCATAAGATTAACTTGCAGACAAATAATGTCCAAAAGGAACAAACGTGTCTGAAGGAGTTAGTGGCACCATGTTTTCAGCCTAAACAGCACCCATCCCACCCCTGATTCCACTCACACACGATGAACAATGTCCACTAGGGGGCGGCAAAAACTTCCATACAACAACCAAATCAAACTGATGAAGTCAACATAATGCTTTTATTTCTTCTCATTTAGATGACTGTAAAGTCCTTACCTGTTTCAACAGATCTGCTGTCACTCATCTCCATTTGGTCCAGAACGCTGCGGCGAGGCTTTTGACGGAAACTAACAGAAGGTCACACATTACACCGGGTTTATCTTCTTTACATTGGCTACCTGTCGAATTTAGGATTGATTTTAAAATTTTAACTTTAGAACTTTAAATGAACAAGATTGAGTCAGGTCCATTCATCTAATAAGTAATCATCCAGAGGACCTGACTCAACTGTTAACTGACTTATATTTTTTCTATTTACAAATAATGTTTGCAAATGCCTGATTGTTTGGATCAGAGATTTTTTGTTTTGCCACCCCCACAGGGCATGAGTTAATTGTCAGGTGTGCTCACGTCAAGCACAAGTTGTCCTCAAGGTGGTGTTCTTTCACCTCTGCTTGTTCCCATGTTTATAAAGGAACTTGATCTTAATGGCAGTACCAACAAATTGATTAAATATGCGTCTGACATGGCTTTAGTTGGCCTTCTACATAAAACTAGTCCCTTTGGACTAAGCTAAGCTACTCTGATGATGTGACTTTATACCAAGACAATGTCAGTTATTCAAAACAAATACACATTTTTTTTATTATTTAATTTGTTGACATTGTTGTTAGATAACTAAATTAAAACAAAGCGTTCAATTGTGATGTTTATATATCTTTGCCTTTTGTCTAAAATGTTTTTTACATAAAAAAAAAAAAATTCAACATCTCTGCTGCTTTACTTTTTCAGATGATTTTATATTAAAACTAGAATCACTCAGAGAGCTCAAACCTCCACAGCATGATTAAAAAACATAGTGCGATTCAGATCATAATCTGTATCAGCACCATTTAATCCATTGTTTTTTTGCGACAACCCCAACACCCTGAATTTTTCATCCATATCTGTTCATTACTTTTACAGGATCTTTGCTAACAGACAGACAGACCAACAGACACAACCGAAAACACAATTTCCTTGGCAGAGGAAACAAAAGGGTCACATGTAGGAGGAGAGACACATCTTTAACAAAGGGGTTACCTGTGACCTTTGACCCCTTGAACCTTGAAATGAACAGGCATCATCTTTGACCCATGAGGTGTCCAGCTGTGTAGTTTGACATTCCTACATTACAGTGTTGCAGAGAACAGGACGACTTTTGTGGGAAACTGCTGTTCCTGGAGAAAACTCACACAAACAGAACATGAAAACTTCTAACAGAGTTTAACAAACCTTGTATTTTACAGTATGAGAATTAGTGGGTCGTGTTACCCAGTTTTCAGTAAACTTGTTTACAAAACCTCATATCTGGCATCATGAAAACCTCAGATCTAACTAAGTTTGTATTTATGTGATGTCATACATGAGAAAGATCCCATTATAAAACATTTGCAGTCTATAAACAAAGTGAGTCATTCTGGAAAACCTTTTTTTTTCAGACACATTCATTGCATGTTAAAGTGCCTATTATTTTTATTAACAACATAAACAAAAAACAGATTTTAGATCCAATTTTGCACATATATCTGCTTGTGCTCCTGAGATACTCTAGGATGTGCGCAGTGTAATGTAGTGTTTCGGCGCCCATATCAGTCTGAAGACCTTTATGTCACGTCTGTATCCGATAATAGTGTCCCAGCAGTACTCTGGGGAAAGAATCCTGCTGGGTTTGTGGAGCCAAAAATATTTGTTTAGATGACTCTCATCATGCCACAGAGCCTCCACATTATTTTCTTTGTCCTCCATGATGCCTTTGTAGCAGGCGTCAGTCAAGGCCTTCACGCTCTTCCAGGTGCCTCCAAACACGGCAGCATGATAGTAAAAATCTCCAGTTTCCATGTACGCCTTGGACTTTGGGTTGCGGTCGTAGGTGAACAGCTTCTTTGGAAGGCGATAATAGTAAGAGTGAAGCAGAGCGACAGAATCTCCCAGAGCCTCGGGGCCAAATCTCCAGGTAAACACCTGATCGACATCAAAACAGAAGACGTGCGTGCAACGGTGGCGAATATCTGACTCTATGGTATCTGATATGATCTTCATTCGCATCATAGAGATGTCCTGCCACCTGGTGTATTTTTCCACTTTGATTACTTTTAGTCTTCGCTGTGGGCCGAGCTCGATGTTTGGCACTTTCTCAGGCGTGTCCGTAAACACATAGTATGACACAGGCAGACCCAACATGAAGTAGTGCTCTGATGACTTCAGGAAGGTCTCAAGGTAGACTTCCATATAGCTTTAAGGTGGAGGAGACAAGAGAGAGGTAATGACTATGATGTGTTTAGACATTTAATAAAGCAGTTGTATTCATGTGAAAACAAACCTGCCTACTGCAAACACAGTCAAAGCAACAGAGGATCCTTTGACTCTGTGCATCTGGTCGTAATGATGAGAGTCAAACATTCCTTCCCAAATGATGGGAGCTCTCCAAGATGTGCAGGTTTGTACATCATCTCGAGACCTGAACGATAAAATAATAATTTTTAAGATTAAATACGTTTTGGACTAAGCAGACTTCCCAGAAATTGGACATACTTCTCATCAAGTCATTTGCTTTTTTTTCCCCCCTCTGTGTTAATTCATCAACTCTCAACCCTCCCTTTACAAATTTGCAGTTTGGGACATATTATTATGGCACCAACTAATATCCAATGATTCGCAAAACATTTTTGCATTAAGAATGTCAAGAGATGAAGCTCAGCTTTTACTGCTTGATTCTAAATTATTTGCATCTGTTCTGTGCCTGCCAATTTGGAAAGAAAGTCTAGTTCTATCTTTCACTGGACAGTAGTGCATTTAGGATAGCACAGGCAACTGAGGAAGCCACAATCAAGTATGTACAAAGAGTACAAGATGTCCGGAAGAGTCAGCCGAATGGCAAGAACAAAGACCAAGCTATCAACAAGTATGGCCTGACTCCCACTAATCAGAAGGAAGTGGCTGATTTCCAGAAGTGGCTAAAGGAGCGTGGACTGAAGAGCAGCACTGAGGCACTAATCATGACAGCATAAGAGCAGGACCTCATCAATAGAGGCCGGGGTCCACCACACTAGACAGGACCCAAGATGCAGGCTGCTCATAAATACCAGAGACAGTCCAGCATATAATAGTGGGATGTAAAACGCAGGCAGGCAAAGCATACATGAACACAATAACCAAGTGGCTTGATTAGTGCACAGGGATATCTGTGCCAGGTATGAGCTAGAAGTTCCTCCATACAGGAGCCTACATTTGAATAAACACTGTCAGATATTTTAAGGGAAATTTCAATGTGAAGCTAACAAGGAACATTTCACTTTCAAGGCAATTCATCATTCTTTAAGTGCAAAAAGTGCAACATTTCTGAACTCCATGAATGATTGCTTTCAATTATCGTGACAACAATACTGACCAAAATAAATGGGATT
>NC_051433.1:10656043-10680624 GCF_001649575.2 Kryptolebias marmoratus | reverse complement strand
TTTTATCTTAGCTTGCAGCAAGAATGGCTAATTTGCAATGTTCGTTAGCTAATACTAAGCCTTGTATGTTGCAGTTTACGATGGTCAAAGCGATGGCAGTGGTCAGAGGCCACTCTTCAATAAACAAGTAAAAAGACAGAAATTTGGTTATTGGAGCGTCGTTGTCTGGCTGTCTAGCGGCTGAAAAAATCAGAAACTCAGGGCGAGGACAGCACACCGATGGCAGACGGAGATTAAAGAACCATGTGATACCTCAAGGAAAAATGGGGGGAAAAGGGTTTTTGTTAGTTACAATGTACACAACTCTCACTATAAACAACAAAATACAATTATAAAATATAAAATACAATTGTTGGCACATTTTTGTACATTTAAATTAGTTCAGTAGCTCCTGGAGAGTATCAGAAACAGCTCCAAATGCTGCACAACAACCACAAAAGACCCTGAAACCACCTTCGCAACATCTGTCTCTGACTCACAAAGTGTCACAGATAAAACCACAGGGTGTAACGCCAAGAAGAAACTCTGCAAAAGTT
This sequence comes from Kryptolebias marmoratus, assembly GCF_001649575.2. Lineage (NCBI taxonomy): Eukaryota > Metazoa > Chordata > Actinopteri > Cyprinodontiformes > Rivulidae > Kryptolebias > Kryptolebias marmoratus. The sequence continues at coordinate 10,680,088 of NC_051433.1, read as the reverse complement.
GTTGCACCGGGTGAGAACAGCAGGACAAAACGCACTTAAATGATCTGGAATTGTATCAGTGTGAACTTCAATGTGCAAAGGTCAAGGGAGGATGAGCCATAGATTTTCTGAAAACATTTTCTATGAACAAGGCAGCTAAAGTGGGGATCTTTGGCAACAGTATGCTTGTTTACAGGCAAATATATGTATATATATATATATATATATATATATATATATATATATATATATATATATATATATATATATATTAGAAAACCCTGAGAGAGACCAGTGATCAGGTTTCTCAGGGAAGCCAGTTCGGGAATGATGACGGGTATAACGAAATAGCTTGTAAACAGGTCCTGGACCCGCAATGACCGTTGATGAACGTGCAGCGGGGGCAAACTCACTTTGAATGGGCATCTTTGCAGTGGCTTAATACATGGAGAAAAGCGCAAGTGGGGAATGAACAAACACTTTCATTAAAATTAATACAGATGGGCATGTTAAAATCTCCATCCTCCTTCTGTGGCAATCGAGTGGCTGAATGTCGGAGAAGGCTGAGCAGGTTCANTGGACAGAAAGACTGGGTTTGAAAGGGAGAGGAGGGCAGAACGTGCTCTGATGACCCACTGAACCACGGAGGTGGCAGGAAACTGCCCGGGTGAGCATGATTCATATTTTTGTGTCTATCCCGGTGTGTGATCGTGCACCACGCAAAATTATTACTATCAATATTATTATTTATTTATTTATTTTTCACTTGGCGTGGACCGCCAAAAAGGAGCGCTACACTTCATTCGAAATGGCAATTTTGGTGCTCTAGCGGAGCTGGTTCGCCTGAATCAGCATTTATATGATCCCTCTGCGAGAAATGACCAAGATAATCAGATGGCTCAACGATCAAATGACTCAAAACTCATAAAAAGGAGATTACTGCTGCAGTCGATAAAAAGGAGAAATATTAGTGCTATGATGGGCGAATCCCTATTAATAATGCAGGACATCTAACCATCCCTATGATGTCATTTATATACTCAGTGCCTCATTTGAAACAATTAATGAATGAGAGTCAAATTGAAAGCTTTAAGATTAAACATACTCTCTATATCACTGCCACAAACACGACAGTTTGTCCTCCTGAATGTGTGCAGCCGAATTTGATGTGACAGCCGTCAGCTTTTTTATTTATTTGTTTGTTTGTTTGTTTGTTTGTTTATTTTTGAATATATAATATTGACCCGGAGCAGTGCATGAGTCGTGAGCGAGTGCGTCTTACCCCACGGAGGGCCCGGAGCGGGCATTAGCCAGGGGGAGCTACAGGGGACCTGAGGGCGGCCTGAGAGCTGACAGGTGTGGAAGTGAGCGGAGAGAAGACGGCAGAAGACGGAGAGATGATGGATGGCGGCAGATGAGGAGACGGATTTCCGGGTGGAGGCGGCTGATGCTGGAGGAGGACTTTGAGATGGAGCTGATGACCCTGGCGAGGCGGGATGAGGGACGGCCCCTGCGTTGCTCAGCTGGGGAAGCGGAGGTTTTATGGTCCGCTTTTCACTGATGGTAGCTGGAGAATGGGTTATCTGGCTCGAAGTCTGACTTTTGGAGCGCGCCGACTTTTCGAAAGTTCGGCCGGCGAACGGATGGGGCCGTGATGGAAGTCCTTTTTAACTATAAGCTCGCTGATTGGATGAGCTGGAGGCGCGGTCGGATGCTGATGGGCTGGAGTGGAGGTGCTCGATGCAGCGATTAGATGCAGGTGAGGCTGAAGCAGGTCTTCCAGTCTGAATTTACGCCTAGGCTTCATTAAAAAAAAATGGTGTGAATAAAACGAAGTTAATTATTTTAGTAAATGTGATAAATACTTGTACATTTAACATGGTTTTTTTATGTTGTTATACAAAACTGGAGAATGATAAAAGTTAACTTACCAGTATTTTTTTTTATTTTATTTTAAAGTATTTAGAGCTCCTCCAAAAAATATGTGTACACGAAAGAGCCTCTCTGCTGTTTTACAGTCAAATGGTCTCGATGAAGAAGAGGCGTGCCACCCGAGACCACGTCTCTCGAATGTTGGCCAGTCCAAGTAAACAAAGGTCCCATGTCCATATATGGAAAGGTGCACTCTGGTAATGAAGGGGGCGCTTTTTCCATTACCAGCCGTGTTACGTCACGTGGTATGTCACTCAATTTTGCTGCAGTTTTAAGATATTGTGAACTACAGTCCACTGAAGTGCCTCTGCAGACACTGACTGTCATCTGTGCATTTTGGACTGAAGCCATAACTAGTTTGTACTTGCAAACCTTTTGTTACTGAGGACTTTCACCAAAAATAAAAAAATGTGAGGGTGGGTGCACCATTTTCTATTATACTTGCCTACAGAATTAAAGCAGCCATCTGACGTTCCAATTCATGCAAATGGATCTGATGTTATCCACAGAATGAAAGATCTCAGTTTCATAGCAAAACTCTACTAAATCACATCGAGCATGCTTTTAGTCTTTCTATCCTTGTTATACCCAACTTGGGGACAGTACATATAATATATTAACTCCTTAAATTACTTAAAATCACATGCACATGGTGGATAGAAAGCATTGAACCACAATTCTCGCAGCACCCACGTTTCCTTGAAATGAACAGGCATCATCTTTGACCCATGAGGTGTCCAGCTGTGTAGTTTGACATTCCTACATTACAGTGTTGCAGAGAATAGGACGACTTTTGTCCCTCTCCAGTAGTAGTTGTTCTACAATATATCTGCACCACATGTTCTGCTGTATTAAATCTTGACAAGATTTCCTGCATTAGGCATTTTAGGACGTTTTTAAACAGTATGTATCATGTTTTGGTGTCAAACGTCCTAATTTTGGGGTTAATAACACAAATAAATCACAACTGACCTTTTAGCTGTTTTTTTACTTTAGATAAGTATTTAATTATATTCCTTATTCACAAAGAACTAAATCTGCTTGCCATATATGGAGTGATGTCAGTACTGGAGGACGAGTATGCTCCAGTTGTGCTCGAGCATTGAGCTACAATCTTTCATACAAATATGTCTTTAAGTTTATAACAGTATGGAGATTCTTTTTTTTTTTCTCCAAAAAATAAAGTCTCCTCACAGATCGTACCTGTTGTCAGTACCTGCACCTCAGTCTCCAGCAAAGGGTACGGTGAGCGTAAAGAGAGAAGTAACGGAAACGGAAAATGACCACATTCTAGTCTAGTCATAGAGCCATCCCCTCCCAGCAAGAAGGTTGCAGGATCGCTTCCAGAACTGGGGCCTTTCTGTGTGGAGTTTACATGTTCTCCCTGTGCACACATGGGTTTGCTCTAGGTACTCCAGTTTCCTCCCACAGACCAAAAACATGCATGTTTGTCCCTAGGTGTGAGTGAGAGCATGAATGCTTGTTTGTCTTGCTTGTCTCTATGTGTCCTTGTGATGGACTTACAACCTGTCCAGGGTGTCCCCCGCCTCTCTCAGTGTGACTGCTGGAGATAGGCACCAGCTCCCTGCGACCCGGAAAGGAAATGAATGGATGGATAGTCTACTCATTCCAAACATTCATTGGTTCACTGCTTTTCTATAGCCTGTTGTAAATAATTGTCAATGTTAAATGGTTTAGTCGTCACAGGGTGGGGGTGTGAGGTGGAGGTTCCCAGCAGAAAGGTGGGATACACTCTGGACAGGTCACCAGTCCATCACCGGGCCAACGTAATGACACACAAAACTGATAATCATGCATGCACATTTTCACACACCTAAAATCTTCATCAAATTAACCCAAAGTGATTTTAGACTGGAGGAGGAGCCCCAGAGGAAGACCCAGGACACGCTGGAGGGACTATGTTTCTCGGCTGGCCTGGGAACGCCTTGGGATTCCCCAGAGGAGCTGGCCCAAGTGGCTGGGGAAAGGGAAGTCTGGGTCTCCCTGCTTAGGCTGCTGCCCCCGCGACCCGACCCCGGATAAGAGGAAGAAGATGGATGGATGGATGGATGGATGGATGGATGGATGGATGGATGGGTGGATGGATGGATGGATGGATGGATGATTTTAGACTGTGGTGGGAAACTGCTGTTCCTGGAGAAAACTCACACAAACAGAACATGAAAACTCCTAACAGAAAGGCCCGAGTTGAGATCTCTACCTATAAAGTTTTGCAGTGAGGTGACAGTGCGAACCACCTCTCCACCGCACAGCAGTAACGACTTTTAACAAACCTTGTATTTTACAGTATGAGAATTAGTGGGTCGTGTTACCCAGTTTTCAGTAAACTTGTTTACAAAACCTCATATCTGGCATCATGAAAACCTCAGATCTAACTAAGTTTGTATTTATGTGATGTCATACATGAGAAAGATCCCATTATAAAACATTTGCAGTCTATAAACAAAGTGAGTCATTCTGGAAAACCTTTTTTTTTCAGACACATTCATTGCATGTTAAAGTGCCTATTATTTTTATTAACAACATAAACAAAAAACAGATTTTAGATCCAATTTTGCACATATATCTGCTTGTGCTCCTGAGATACTCTAGGATGTGCGCAGTGTAATGTAGTGTTTCGGCGCCCATATCAGTCTGAAGACCTTTATGTCACGTCTGTATCCGATAATAGTGTCCCAGCAGTACTCTGGGGAAAGAATCCTGCTGGGTTTGTGGAGCCAAAAATATTTGTTTAGATGACTCTCATCATGCCACAGAGCCTCCACATTATTTTCTTTGTCCTCCATGATGCCTTTGTAGCAGGCGTCAGTCAAGGCCTTCACGCTCTTCCAGGTGCCTCCAAACACGGCAGCATGATAGTAAAAATCTCCAGTTTCCATGTACGCCTTGGACTTTGGGTTGCGGTCGTAGGTGAACAGCTTCTTTGGAAGGCGATAATAGTAAGAGTGAAGCAGAGCGACAGAATCTCCCAGAGCCTCGGGGCCAAATCTCCAGGTAAACACCTGATCGACATCAAAACAGAAGACGTGCGTGCAACGGTGGCGAATATCTGACTCTATGGTATCTGATATGATCTTCATTCGCATCATAGAGATGTCCTGCCACCTGGTGTATTTTTCCACTTTGATTACTTTTAGTCTTCGCTGTGGGCCGAGCTCGATGTTTGGCACTTTCTCAGGCGTGTCCGTAAACACATAGTATGACACAGGCAGACCCAACATGAAGTAGTGCTCTGATGACTTCAGGAAGGTCTCAAGGTAGACTTCCATATAGCTTTGGAAACAAGAAAGACATGTGAATTTAGACTTGTTTTGTGTTTAGACATTTAATAAAGCAGTTGTATTCATGTGAAAACAAACCTGCCTACTGCGAACACAGTCAAAGCAACAGAGGATCCTTCTTCTTTGTGCTTCTGGTCGTAATGATGAGGGTCGAACATTCCTTCCCAAATGATGGGAGCTCTCCAAGATGTGCAGGTTTGTACATCATGTCGAGACCTGAAACATAGGGAAGTTTTTAAAAAAAAATTAGAACTCAATATTGACATAGTTGTGTCGCTTTTAGAGCAATCTATACTTTAAAATAAGTCCCTTGATCCTTTCTTTCTCCACTGTTACTGACCATTTTTTATGCTGATATGTCAGCTCTGATCTTTTGAAGAGGGGTGTGGGAATGTTATAAACAATTAATATTTTACCTGTTGTAGATGGATATTTGAACAATGTCAGTCTGGAGAAATCAAATTTATTTTGCTCAGATTGATGACCTTATGACCAGTCAAGACCTTCATTTGAAAACTACTCCAATCTCAAACATTTCATTGGTGTTTATGTAAAGGCTATTTTGTTACTATAGACACAATCATGTGTTAAATGTAAATAACTGTGAAATATAAAATGGATGACAATTTCCTTGAAAAAGTTTAAGCTGTTAGAGAATATAAAAACCCACTGTGTCCGGTAAGTACTGTATAAAACTACAAACTTTTTCTGTGAGGTTAAAAATTGCGGGAAGTTTCACATTCCGTGAAGTATAATCATCAATGTAGTGATTGCATGCAGCCAAAACTTGAGTTTTTATTGCCTTACTGAAGATCAAGGCTGGCATCGACCATGTTATCCAGAATCAGCATTTTTGCACTTTCCAAAGAACACTTGTCCATCTGCAGGAGTCCTATTAAAAAGCTGAGATAAAGAAAAAAGAACATAAAAATGTTTGTGTTTTGATTTGACATACTGTATCTCTCTAACCTTTATGCATATTTACTTTAACACTCACTGCACACTTGGAGCTGAGAAGAAAACAATGCAGAGCACAATCGGAATGCACAGCATGCACTTCAAAATAATCTTTATCCTGCAGAGAAAAAGTTAAGAAAAGTCAGGAAGTTCAGAGGATTTAGATGGTTTGAAGGATAAGGGTTAAATGTTGTGTGTGTGTCAGTTGATTAAATCTCAGGGGGAAAAGTAATAAATAGACTGACTTTAAGCAAAGCAGTGTTGGCTATTTAACATTAAAGAAATATGCTATGTAATTGCAAATGTCAAAGAAATGTGGTATATAATCACAACAAATATACTATTAAGGTAGGCACCATAATTAAGCATTTAAAAGTAAATTGTAGTTAATATTTCTTTGCTGTGTTTTGTTCTAATATATGTTATGTTAAATTAGTTGACTAAACATAATGGAGCAATTGTTTTGAGAAATATATCAAAGAAATAACTTGGGTTTTAATTGTGCAACAAGTACGTGTGTGTCCAAATTGCAAGGCAGCCTGGAGGTGAAGATAAGTCAATTCCAATGGTATCACAAATCAAACCCTGTTTTGACAAGAAGGAGACCTTGAGAGGGACCAGAGGAAAATACACATTTAAAAACTTGCCAAAAGGTTTGGAGAACAATAAAAAGGAAGAGGCCGAAGACAAGGAGGGGATGGATGCTGGCAGCAGAAAGGACTTATGTCATCCAGAAGAAAGGAACCAGTCCTGAGGGAGAAATGAAGGAGGACGACCCTCGGGAGGAGATTTCAACAGGCTATTTTTAGGACACTATATCAGTATTGTATTCTTAAAACAATTACATAAGCCCTGCTGACTGTTACAGGGGACCCGACAGCCGAGGCAGAGGCCCTCCACGGCATTTCACTCTGTTGTCGCAGGACATCAGAGTTAAAGGTAAACCTGCTCTGGACTTTGTCTTCCCTAGCTTTGTACATTTTTATGATTGTAACTCTGTAACTCTTCAGTCATTGTCAGTGTATCCTAAGATGCAGTCAATGATTTTTGGGTTTGTTGATTGCACGAGAGCGAAGATTAAAAATTACTTAAAGCACACAATGATTTCCTGAGAATTTCTGAGTCAATGATTTGTGGCTGAACAAACTTTTCAGCTGTTTTTTAAAGAGTAATTCAGACAAATGATTTCAAGTCAATACTAAGCAATTATTTAACCTTTAAATAATTTAGAGTTGAAACAACATTTTATACTATTAAGGAGGGAAACGTTACTATATCATGAGGCAATTTTTCAAAATGTAAGGCTAAATATTAATTTGGCAAAATAGTAATTGTCGATCATAGCCAGGAGTTGCCAGACGGGAATAATGACAAATTAATATAACTGCTGTTGATATGTTGATACAACAATCCTCTGAACGTACCTGCTGCAGAGAAACAAGCCTGAGAGTAAATTACAAACACTGATATATCATTGCAATGCAAAAATAAATAGCTGTTGATAAAAATATATCCTTTTTGACTTCGTGGAACATGAACATTGTCAGTGATGGCAGATGCAAAATAAAGAACAGGATGGCAGTGAACAAAGAACATCGGTTTACTGTTGGTAAAATTTATTCAACTTCCTGGTTAGATCATTTACAACTTTGAGCAGATAATTTAATGAAGCAATGAAATGCATAAAAAAGGAAAACTGTCTGAAAGTATTAACAATCTTTGGTGGATTGTGAGAAATTTTTAAGAGAGTGATAGTTGCGAGGATAAAATTTATCTGTTCAGAGGATAAATAATAAAAACTGTCATAATGTTAGTTTTTTTTTTCCTAGTAAGTTTAAAGGTTTGACAGCAAAATGCAAATGCTTAAAAACAGCAAACTGCACAGCGGGAAGTGTCGGATCTTCACATCTAACCCTTTGTTGCTTCACACACCACCTGTGAAGCTCTGAACTCCATGCTTGACTGGACCGATGTCCTTCTTCTGCAACTGCTGGTAAAGTACGTGATGGTGAAAAAAAAATGTTTGCTTGATGTCCTGTTACCAGGACATCAAGAATGTTTGACTAAAGGCTGTTTAAGATAAAACAAGTTCTGGCTTGAATGAATAACACAACAAATATGCACATAAACCAATTCAAGTATGTACATCAAAAAAACAGGATGTTGCTCAACAAAAACTAAAACCCAGTGAAAAACATGTTGGTGACAAAGATTTAAAATAAACAATTTCAATTATTTGTGACCGAAAGTACACGACTGACAGATTTCTCCTCTGTTCTTTATTGAAAGCTTAATAAAAGATACTGCACACATTATACAAAACTGGAGAATAATAAAAGGTGACTTACCGGTAATTTTTTTTCATTTTAAAGTATTTAGAGCTCCTCCAAAAAAATATGTGTACACGAAAGAGTCTCTCAATGCCGACTGTTTTACAGTCAAATGGTCTCGATGAAGAAGAGGCGTGCCACCCGAGACCACGTCTCTCAAATGTTGGAGCGTCACTGATTGTCATCTGTGCATTTTGGACTGAAGCCATAACTAGTTTGTACCTGCAAGAAGCCACTGCCATCCCCAGAAGGGGAGTGCTCTGGACCCGAGCTCATCTGAGATGGACTGACGCAAAGTGGAAAATTGTCCTGTGGTCTGACGAGTTCACATCTCAGATTGTTTTTGGAACTCATGGATGTTATGTCTTCTGGGCCAAAGAGGAAAAGGACTGTCTGGATTGTTATCGGTGCAAACTTCAAAAGCCAGGCTCTTTGATGATGTGGAGGCGTGTGTAACTTGAACATTTTGGAAGGCACCATTAATTCTGAAAGGTAAATACAGGTTTTGGAGCAACATGCTGCCATCCAAGTAATGTCTTTTTCAGGGACGTCCCTGCTTTTTTCAGCAAGACAATGCCAAGCTACATTCTGCACGTGTCACACAGTGTTGCCAAGTCTGCTTATTATAAGCGACTCTGGGCTTGTTTTTTTTTTTAAGTTGCTTACAAATCTTGTGAGTCGCGGGTTGTGGTTTTTTGGGCTTGTTTTTGAACGTGAAGTTGCTTATTTATTTGGGCTTGACTCGTTGATTATCTCCCAGCTCCGCACAATAAAGCAAAAGACAAGAGGTAGGTCCCTTCCAAGCCCCTGCTTCCTGTTTATCGCTCCCTCCTTGGCTAGAGGACGGGCGTACACCCAAACAAACACATATATCCGGCCAGCCAGAGAGACCGGAGTAGAATGAGCTCCAGTTAGTGGGGAAAATATGGAAAACAATATAATAAAGAGTAGGAGAAAGAGAGCCCTAAATATATAGATCAGAGCCTAAAAGTATTTTAATGAAATATATTAAGTTATTGAAAGAATTTGTCAAAGAATTTAAGTTATTAAACATATTTATAGTAAAAGTGTTTTGCATAATTTTGCTGTTGTTTATGTGTAATGCCTTAATAAATGTATGTTTATACTGTTTTAAAATGGCCTCGTTTTACACAATGTGGTGGGTTGCCAGTTGGGCTTTTTTGGGCTTGTTTTCATAGAGCTGGTTGCTTGTATCTGTCGTGAGATCTGGCAACACTGGTGTTCCAACAGCATGGCTTGGCAGTAAAAGAGTGCGGGTACTAGCCTGACCTGCCTGCAGTCCAGACCTGTCTCCCATTGAAGATGTGTGACGCATTTTGAAGCACAAAATACGACAACAGAGACCCTGGACTGTTGAGCATCAAGCAAGGATGGGAAAGAATTACACCTACAAAACTTCAACAATTAGTAGTAACACTTATTAAGTGTTAATAGGAAAGGTGATGTAACACAGTAGTAGACACACCCCTGTCCCAGCTTTTTTGTTGCAGGCATCAAATCCAAAAACGCGAAGGGAGGTTTTTTTTTATCTTTAAAAGTTTAAAACAAAAAAGAGTCCGGATTCTTTACAATAGAAAAGGCCAAAAAGCAAATAATAATATAACAGAGAAAAGGGGGTGTTAATCAAAGAAATTAAAATTAACCAAAAAAAGAAAAGAATTTACCTGCATTTTTTCCGTTACAAAATTTAGAGATTTTGCATAAGGCTTTGACTCATTCTTCCAAAGTTCATATTAGGTTTACATTTGTAGAAATAGCATTTATGTACATGCTGTTTAGCAAATAAAGCCCTCTTCTAATGACGCCTTTAGAAACCAACGGACAAACCGCCATCACTGCGCGCACTAGTTTAAACAACAACAACAAAACAAAGAAAGGAGAGGGGGAGTTCCAACCCAGTAACTACCAGAAATTTTACAGCATTCATCGAATAAAACTGTTTCGTTGCTTTTTTTTAGTGTATTGTCTAATTTTGAGCGTCATTCCAGTGAGTCTAAAAACTTTCCGGAGGTGCAGTGAACGCTCCTCGCTCATAACGGTCCGTCGGGGAAGAAAACTCCGTCCGAGTCCGACTCGTCTGATTAATTTACGGGTTTCTGACCTGAAGCGGAGCTTGGGGCTCGGTGCCAGCGATGGCTGACTATTGAGGTCCGCGCTGGACGCTTTGTCGCTGAAATTAGGGCTTCAGTGTGACTTTTATTTGCGACCGAAACTTGTTTCCCAGCAGCAGACCGATGGACCACCAGGCAGAGGTACTGAACTTTTAACTGGAAAGCTAGCTAGCTAAGAGTTCAAAACCTGCTTCTTAAAAGGCAACAAACTGTGATTAATGCGGCATCTACGTTATAAATCAGGGTGTCGGAGCTCTAGTAGTTGTTGTTCTATGTTTTGCAGATCTTGTAAACGTCTGGTGCATCACTGAATGTACATTATATCCCTACAGAACGCACACAGTAGCCTTTAGCTAATGTTTAAAGTCAGCTATTACTCTGTTTTGTTTTGTTGTATGTCTCTGTTCTGTAGCAAACGGTTCCTTTAAGTCCCTTCAGAGCTAAGGAAACCTCATTACGTGATTAAAACCACTTTAAACCCCACTTTTCAGGTAGGATACAGATAAATACATGTCAGACTGCAGCTTCACTGCGTCCATAGGGAGTACTATAATAGCCATGTTTATTATCAGTCTGGTTTAAAATATGTAAACAGGGTCAGCAGTAACCAGGAGCTAAAGATTTCATTCTCCTAACATGATGCCACAGACACTAAACTAATTGTGATGTATTCTGAAGAAGGGCTGGGAAATAAAGAAACAAAAACATGAGTACAACTTCACAGAGGTTTAAAAGAAAAATCACAAGAACTAAAGATCTTTGCTTTTATTTACGCCAAACCTCACGATGAAACGAGAACATGAGAAACCTGTAAAATGTTCCCAGTTCTGATCAGATAAAACCGCAGACTGCACAAGACAAAAAGGGTTCAGAGTGGATGAAATCAAGATAAAGTCCAGATGGGGTTAAAGCTGTTATTATAAAATATGATAAAAAAAAAAAAACCTAGGTAGATTAGGAAGATTACATCCTATTTTAGATACTCGAATTAACAGATGGTGCCTTTATGGACTCATTTTTACTCAAACCTTAATATTAAGTAATATTGCTTCGGTAATATTTCGAGCATAAAAGCAGGAGGTTATCATGTCCCTTGTTGTATGTTGTGACTTTCAGGATTTGGATCAGATCGCCACATGGCTGGGCGAAGAAGGTCTTGCTCCTGACTCTTCTAAGGACGCTCAGCTGTGCTCGCTGTGGCGTACGCTTCTGCGCGCAAACCAGCGGCTGGGCGATGTGACGAAAGACCTGGAGACAAATCGCTCCCAGCACTTTGCGGAAATGGCAGAGGTAAGTCCCGCCTCCCAAGTCGAACCAGGGTGTCGGGGATTGTCACGATGAGCGCGATTGGGTCCGTGTTTGTTTACGGCGCTTTCCGTCCGTCAGGTACGCAAGTCCTTGGAGCAGATCCGGATGTTTACGGAGGAAAAAGATGCCTTGGCTCAGGAGATACAAGACGAGAACAACCAGCTCAGGAAGCAGCTGCGGCACTTTATGTCACTCCAAGGTTGGGAAATTTTACTGGCACATCATTTATAGGTTTAAAAAAATCCCAAGCAATGAAAACATAAACATTCAACAACATCTTCGATGCAAATTTCAATTGCTCTTAAGGAAGAAAGCATCATACATTAAATCACTGCCTTTGTGCAACAATAACCAATAATTCGTATTTTCTCTGGCATTACAGTTACAGATTTTCCCTCCTTTCCTTTTCATTTGTTCTCGTAGATGCTCAGATAAGTGAGGTGGCTAAAATGCTGTACCAGCAGGGTCTCACGGAGCTGATTCACAGCAGCCCCAGTGAGCAGGTGGCCTACCTGTTGGTGGAGAGGGCTTCCTTACTCGAGACAAACGAGGATCCTTACAAGCTGAGGGCTGACGGAAACACAGGAAGCTGTACGGGGATCCAAGCGCTGAGCGTCACTTCATCCCAGGTTAGAGGATAAACAGCTTACGTGTTGTTGTTTTTTTTGTATCAGTACGCTATTTTCATTTAACCAATAATTGTGAGGAAGATTGGTCTAATTTCCAAAACTCCTTTATAGTCTCTAGCTCCAAATGAAAACATAAAATGTTGCGGTGTATTTTAAACATTATGTTGTAAGACAAACCTATAAGGTGGATGATATCAAAATTCACTTAATATATAATTACGGGACGTTTGTAACCATTTGTGTTTCAAGTTTCACTCTTTGAGAACCATCACAATATAATGTAGGTAGAAATAAATCCTCTGCAATCAGTTTGTTGTTGTTGGTAGTGTTTTTTTTTCTTGTAGACCTCAGCTTTAAGCCGCATTTTTATTATTTGTACTTTCACAGTCTTCCCACAAGAGGACACCGCGACATTTGCAGAGTTCGTGGAAGAGATTATTTGGACTCCACAAGGTTTCACGTAACAAACATGCCTTTACTGCTGTATGTACGCCTGCACACACGTATGTATGTACACATAGATGCATATATGTATGCATGGATGAAGTATTCGATAGCCGTGCATCCACTAAATACAGATAAACACTAACAAAGCAGCAAAACTGCCCCAAGTCAGCTCAAATGTGTGTTTATGTTTTGCATAAAATTGGCGAATGTGTGACTAATATCCTGCATGTTATATTTTTAAAACTCATTTTCATTAACTAAATCTTTATCCTTTGTTCCAGTGATGTAACTGTCCGTTACCAGCACAATATAGGAAACTTTGCATGGTAGAAGAATTTCAGGTCACTGCTCGGCTGATGCATCTTGTTCCAGCGCATTTCTTGAGGTGTCCTTTTAGTTCTTGCATGTTATTTTCAACCACGAGCGTATTCCTAAAGCTCGTCTGTCGGTTTGATATTGACCGTTTGGAAAAATGTTGCGTCCACCACTTTTTTAGTCCGACGCCGAACCTTTAGCTGGCCGGGCATGCGGTTTGGAGAAGGAGTGTTCTCGCCTGGAGCGGGACGTGGAGGAGGGTTCCCGCAGACTGGCCATGGCCCACAATGAGATCCGACATTTGACTGATGAGCTGGAGTCGGCTCATTTGACCCAAAGAGCGTACGGTAGGAGATTTGAATCAGAGCCCGTCATTCTTTGTTTGGATGGTGTTTTAGCATCATGTGAGACCCAGAAAAAGCTGAATTGAAACAAATGGTTTTTCGAAGCTCCTGTAGAAAAGAACAAAAATCCATCAGCAGCTATTCAAAACAACTTTGTAAATGTTGTTTTGTCTGTGTTTCAGAGCCAGAGTTGCTGTCTGCACAGCAGGAAGTGGAGCAACTCGGACAGGAAGTGGAAAAACTGAAAAAATGTGGTGAGCGGGGTTTTGTAATCAGTTTGAGTTGCTATTAATCATAAGCTGCATGAAGACAATTCTAAAGCTAAGAACATGTATGACAGCTCCCGTCACGTCTAGTGGAAGCATGTTGGTTAGATTTCTTGAATAATAAAAATAAAAATCTGTTGATTAAAACACACCAAAACACATGGAAATCAATTATCGTTGTGATGTGATCGTAAGTACACGTGCATTTATGATCTGATAAGTCAGTGAGTAAATAATTAGCCTTTTTTTTTTTAAAGAAATGGCGGAGCTGCGAAAGGCCAAAGAGCTGAACGACCGTCTGAACCTGGAGATCCTGGCTTTGAGGGACAGAGTCCGCTCCCTCAACACAGAGAAGAAGTCTCTGCAGCAGACAGTAAGTAACACCTGCAGAACCAGAACATCATAGTGGGAAATCATTAGATGGACTAGTTTCGTCTTTCACAATTTCGCATTAAGCACTCTTGTTTTAAATACTCTTATCTCCAGAGTTAGAAAGAAAACAAAAATCCTTATAATAATTGCACATATGAACAAGAACAATCAGACATTTCAGGCTGCATCATTTCAGCCTGTAGGCCAATAATAAAAGCAACTTTAAATTGACTGTTTTGTGATGCTTGCCCACAAAAACAGGAAAATGGATGTGGTGTTTGAAAAACCACAGCTCAAAGAACAATGTAGTTTTTACTGTCATCACACACTGCAAATGATTTGTCTCAGTAAAGAAAGAATAAAAATGTTAGAATGCAGTGTAAAGGCCGTGTAAGGTTAGTTTTATACTGATTGCACAAATGTATCTTTATGGTACAGATAGAGAAAACTTTAGAGACAGAAGGATTTCTCATGTTGATAGTAAATATATTTCCAAGTTCCATTTAGGGACTTTAACAGCTCCTGTTGAGTTATTTTTTTATTGTGTGAGTGTGTCTCTGTGTGTGCAGGTTCTACTGCGGGGAGGGGGAGGCGAGTGCATGGAGCTTCTTTTTTTTTTTTTTTTGTAAAGAAACATTTGTGTTAAATCAGGTTTCAGTGATCGCTGCCAAATACTAAAAGTTCACAACTCTCCGGCTGGCATTGAAACATCCTTTTTTTTTTTTTTTACATTTTATTTAATCTACAATTACAGCGTGTGATTTCATTGCATTTGAGGGAAAAGAAAGGAACACTACAAAGACAACAAAGGTAGAATGGGGGAAAAAAAAATACTGTTTTGTTGTATAAACTGTATAAAATGAGAATGAATTTTTGACTTTTGAGTCTACGTTAAGCTGCAAAATCTGTTGGTGGCTTTCACTTTTAGTTGCCCAACAAGAATTTAATCAACAGCAGTTGCGGTTACGGTTTTATCTTTTAATAATTTATTGCGGATGTTTTCGTTTGCGGGCAAACTTTCCGTACACACCCTCATTCTGTCACATGAAGATTTGTGTGACACTGAACTCTGTTTTTTGGGGTTTAGGTCAATTTATTGAAAATAAATAAATATCTTCTTTGATATTTCTTCCTATTATTTTGTTTCTTAAAAAGTTTGTTGTGTTAAGTTGTGAAAGTGAGATGTGTTTGTTTGTCTCAGGTGGTCTCCCTGCAGGAGGAGATGGACAGACTGAGAGACGCTGTCCAGGGGCGGCAGGACGTCCTGAGTGGGACGGTTCAGGTCCACAAGGACAAAGACAAAAATCTAGTGAGTCTGTTCAGTCATGAAAAGTAAAAGTTATTGTAGTTTTCATGTTTAGGAGCTGCAGAACAGAATGTTCTAAGTGACGTATTGATTGAAAATTTCCCATTATTTCACGTCCAACACCTGTTCACACCTATTAAAGGCATCTGACCTAAAATAAAATATTCTAGCTGTATGCATGGAAATATTTTAACTTGTAGTAAAAGACAACACAAAAAGACAAACGCGATCAGGGACAGAAGACCTGAGTGCTGTATGAGTGTGTGTGTGTGTGTGTGGTTGGGTGAAAAAGGTCATGGATTGTGTTGTAGAGCGTTTTGAGCCGCCTGGTTGGCTAGAAAGGTGCTATATAAACACCCAGGTAGTGTTTTTTTTACTTCTAGTTAGAAGGTTTGCGGTTCAGTCCCCATTTTTGTGACCTGCTGAAATGTCCTTGTGTCAGGGCGTGGAACCACCACTTCCCCTCGTCTGTTTGATAACTTCAGACAGCCTGCAGAGTACCAGTCTAGTTTATTTTTAAATGGGGCTTTTAACTGCAGTTGTGATAAAAATGTACAAAATTTCCCAACCACAGAATCTCCATAGCAGAGATTATAATTCTAAATGTGTCATCAGCGGAATAAAAAGCGAACAACACCTTATTATTCGTACTGAGCCTTGAAATTCTTCCCCCCCCCTCCCACACACACACACACTCACACACACCTTGGTTGCTGCAGCTGGTTGTGTAAATTGTTGGGAGTGGCTCGGAGCTACTTTGTGTTTGTCCTATTTGGAGAGACAACAGTATTTGCAGAGTTCTTGTTTCAAGCAGCACCCTTTAGTACATATAATAATTATTTCTTTGAAGAGCAAATATAATTAGTATCTGTTCTGTGTTTTTGCAGGTGGAACATCTGCAAATGAAGACAGAGCAGCTGGAACCAGCTGTGCAGAAGCGGAACCAGAAACTCCTCACTCCACAAGATGAAGCTAACCAGGCTGCCGAATGTGACGTAATGCACTTGATGCAAATATCTGAGCGTCTGAGCTAAAATCAGCCTCTTCCTTTCTAAGAATCAGTACACAGCAGAGACCGATTGAAATGCCTGCCCTCACTTATTTTCCTCTATTGACCGAGAAGGCCGAGCCGACACAAAGCAGCAAAATTTGCATAAATTTACAAAAGAAAATAGCTCCCCTGACAAAGCACCTCATAAACAAGGAGGGACCTGTAGGTAAATTTATTTAGAGAAAAAGAACAGCAAATTTGTGATCCTAGAAGCTGAATGTAACGTCATGTCCAAACAAAAAGATCTTATCTTTATTCTTCTTAGAGGAGCATGTTTTGAGCAAACATTTGGTCAGTGCAAGAGAAAGAACATCTTTGATTGAACACTTTTATTGTAGGATTTAAGGGGACTTCTCCAGATGTCCTCAAATATTAGTTTTAAATACTGAAGGAGAAGATTATAAACCTGAAAATAAGACTCCAGATTTCAGTGTGTGACTCTGAAATGTAAAAAAGGCCATTTTGTGTCCTTGTTGATGTTGAACTGAAAACATTCCAAAATATAAAAGTTCTCACGTGCATTTTTATTTTTTCCAAAACGAGTGCTTTTCACTCGAGACTGACAAAAACCGTGAGAACCATGAATTTTTAATCGAAACGCAACGCACCAAAGCTACCGAGAACCCACTGAAAAACTATAATCAGAACTTTCTGATAGATCTGGAAACCTATCTGATAATCACATGCACTGTTTATTTCTGAGCAGAAGGCGTCAAACCATCTGCTGAATTTTCAGGTACGTCGTCTGCAGCTTGTGGGAAATTACCACAGTGACCTGAATAACCTCATCGCTAAAATCTGCACCAAAGAACAACACAAGCAGAAGCAAAAGTAAGAACATCTGCAGTGTTTTTTTTGTTTTTTTTTAACTTTCTCCTCGCCTGACTGGTTGTGCGTGTTACCTTTCATTCTCCGGGAAGATGCACTAAAAGTAAAATCTTGTGCTTTTTCTTTAGGCAACAAAAGGCGGATTCACAGCCCAGTAAGAACAGCCACCTTCAAATGGAAATCTCCTTCATGACAAAGGAGCTTCAAACACAGCTGTGCAGAGAAAACACAGTTGTTAAGGTAATGGATCACAGACCGTCTGAGCTGCGTAAGGAAATATGATCAAACTTGAACGGGTTTATCGAAGATCAGAACCTTTTGGCATCTGCTTGTTCCGTCAAAATAAAGGAAATCTTCTGGATCTGGCAGCTTGTGTCAAAATACTGACAATTATTTTCTTCCTGCTATTCTTATGTTGGAAAGCAGGAGTGTCCTGACTGTAAGGAATCGAGGAAGACTCTGTTGTCTGCTCAGAACGAGTGCGAGACTTTAAAGAATGAGATCTGTGAAACTCTGAAACGTCTCGACAGCGAGCGAAGGTATCGACCCCACGTGATTACGGACAAACTCCAAAGGCAACAACAACAGAGGCTGTCTTAATTTGCTCGTTCGTTTGAGCCTTCATTTAACAAACCTAAGCAGAATGAAGATAATTGTCAATGTCTTGATTGACATTCAGGAAATTCAAACAGCATGCTCAAAAAAGTTTGGAGAGAGAAAAAGAAATGAAACTTTAGTGAATGAACAAGAAAATTAATTACTGATTCCTTGGGAGAAAGAAATGCTACCATGAACAACAACAAAAGTACACGTGTTTGGAAAACTGGCACTCTATAAAAAGTCGTTTGGTACATCTAGAAACAATAAGCCCACATTTAATTTCCTTACCAAAAGTCTGCCGCACAATTTGTAATAAATGAGCGTTTTGTTGCCAACAATTATGAGTCGTTTGTTTATGTTCGGACGTTGACGAGAACACGTCGAACTGTAAAAAAACGGCGACTGAAAGCTGCAAGGGCGAGAGTCGATGGAAGTGGAGTCATTCTCGGGGCAGGAAATGGAGCGGTGGGGAGCGTTAAAGAGAAAGTTGGCGCTAAGGTCATGTTCTAATGAGCAGAGATATCCTGGACTCTAACGGGAGAATTTTCGTAACAGTTGTAAACACAGACGAGGACTATTTGTTGTTTTTTAACGCAGTTTTTATGACAACCCCGATGAGTTAAATTAACCTCCAAACAATCATTTAAGGACGTACTGATTGTTAGAAGCATTAAAACAAATCAAAACCATTGAAAAAATCACATATTTTGAGAGCTCTCATCGCTTTAAAGCGAATGGTGACTCACAAGGAGGAGAAGCATCTGATAAGAGCTTGTTGTTGAGCAAATAAAATCTTGTTTTCAGCAGAAACATGACACGAATTCCTGCTGAGAAACAACAAGTTTCCAAATGATCGAAAACTGCTTCAACTTTTTTAAAGTGTGCTAGCATCAAAACTAGATTTGACTTCAGTATCTAAAAAATGCAGCAAGTCAAATAATTAGCAAGTCACAGATTTTATTAACTTTCTCCAGTTTAAAATATCTCTCCAACTCTTTGTGTTACATTTAATCTTCTCAAACAGTAAAATAATGAACGTATTTTCTTTAGAGTTGAATTTAGTTCTTCATTATGTTGCTGTCATACGTTGGAAAATATCATATAGTGCGAAGTAAAAGATTCAGCTTTCTCACACTACAACAAAAGTAAGCAAATGAGTAATAAATTAATGATTTGTTTTAATTTGTTTGCAGCAAATACCACAACAGGAAGGAAAAGCATAAAGAGCAACTGTGTCAGGCCAGACAGAAAATAGACTATGAAACCATGCGATGCGACGAGAAGACAAAAGCTCTTCAGAGAGAGCTGTCTCTGTGCTCTCACTCGTTAGCAAAGGTGAATCTACAGCTTTGTTTTTCTACGGGTAAAAGAAACTCTGACAAGGTTTGAGGGAATTATAAATGCCCTTTCTAATCAGCACAATTTAAAGCAGTTTCCTTTCTTTAATTTGTTGCCACATTCTGACAACCTTCATGTAATTACATGTATATGTCTTCTTTTGCCTAATCTAGCCTCAGGTTTCACAGAAACAGTAAAAGCCCATTTTTGAAAGTGTTTGTGTTTAATAATTGAACAGTTTGTAACAGCAGGTCGACTCTATAGGTCATATAACTTACAGGTAGAAGTTTAAATGCACAAGAAGGTTTAAAAACGACTGGGAATGATAAACGAGGAATTCAGTTTTTTTTTTTTTTTTATTATTTCAGGAGAGAGAGGTAATTGTATCTATGACTGTGGAAAATGAGAAACTGCTCTCTGAAAGGAGAAATCTGTTACAACGGCTCAACGAGGAAGAGCACAACAGCTTCCTGTTGTAAACAAAGAAGAGCACAACAGCTTCCTGTTGTAAACAAAGAAGAGCACAACAGCTTCCTGTTGTGCTCTTCAACAGGAACTGAAAAGAGACAGAAAACAGAAGACAGAGACAGAAAACAGGAACTGAAAGAGACAGCAACCTCACAGCGTCTTTGTCCAAGTGCAGGTACAGACCTGCATGCTGAAAGAGCCAGTTCAAGTGTTTTGTTTGAAGGAAGTGCCAAGTATTCTCTTCGGTAATACATCAGAAGGGAGATGGTATGCTACGAATGACTGAAATCTATTTTGTTTACTTTACATTCAGATACGATAAGACAAAACTGCCATTTATCATTCAGGAAAACAGCTACGAGACTGGAAGCAGCACAAATGAGTCACGTGCCTTTCTGCTGCTTTATCCCTCAAACCAGTTTGTGTTCATTGCTGTCGTCTCAAGGGTGGATTGTTTGGAGATGGAAAACAAGAAACTGGAAAACAGAATACTGCTCATGTCCAACCAGAACGCCGTCCTGGAACGCAGCCTGCAGAATGTTCAGTCTCTGCGCTTTGCCGAGGTACTGTTCACGGTGCACGGGGCCTGGAGTCTGTTCCTGCAGCAGTCCAGGCGAGAGGCACCCTGAGCAGGGCGCCAGTCCATCACGGAGACACACAAGTCCAATAACCACACACACACACTTGCACACCTAAAGTCAAATTACAATCTCCAATTAACCTAACGTATGATTTTGGAGCAAACTCACGCATCAGTCGACCTTTGAGGTGACTGTGATGCAGCCCTCGGTAAAGAATTTGAGAATTAGATTTTAAGGGAGAGCTGTTTCCCTCAAATTATTTTCAAAACATCATATTTGATATCATGAAAAGCTCAAATCCCTCCAGATTTCAAACAGATGTCTCTATGTTACGTTTTACAGAAAAACGGTCCTATTGTTAAACATTTCCACTCTCTAAACATAGGAAGGCATTCTGAGGAAATATTCAGGACCCATTTCAGAAACATGTTTTGTAAATCTATCATTTCTTTTATTGGTTTTAAATCATCAGTATCAGAATATAAAATTGTCATTGCTCGTCCAGTGCATCAGTTGGCTGTTAATATTTGCTCTTTATGTAATAACAGACAAAGCTAATATTTGCTGAGATATTTGACATTTGACCACATTTTTAAAAAACCTGTCCTCCCCACACTGTTGTTTGTGAAGCCACTCACAGTCATCGCTTCCAAAAGATGTTCAGCAGTTTGATGGCAAAAAACAAATGATTAATCTAATCATTGTTTGATTTTTGTTTTACCAGGAGCTACAGAAAAGCTCAAACCAGCAGCAGTTTCCTTCTGTCTCAGCCCGACCGTCATGGTAAGTTTAAAGTTTGAAATGCATTTGTTTGAGTAAAGAAACAGAAAAAAATCCACCCGCATCATTAAATGTTTCTTTCGTCTCTCCCTCAGGGTGATATCCTCTGAGATTCTGGGCTTGCTGAACAGCACACAAAGCAGCGACACCCAGCCGACAGATCCGAGTTCTTCTCCTTCTTGTACTTTGAGTCGAACAGCAGAGCTCGGCTACCTGAACCTGACGTCCTCTCAGAGCCTCTCAGACCACTTAGATACTCCGTTTACCCTGGTTAACTCAAATATGACTGCCTGAGCTTTTATAGGATTGTTCTAAATTATTTCATTTGTACGTTCAGTTGATAAATAATAATTTAACTGTGTAAACAATAACGATAACTTCATCTGTGATCATATTGGCTGGACTTTATTCATCATGGTCAAAAAGTAACTGAGGAAAACTACGACTTTTGCTCATCAGTTATGTAAACAAATCTTTGAAATGTATAAGTGGTTGCAAAAAACCTATTTTGTAAAAAAAAAAAGATGAACAAAATCGGTTGTTTTCTACTTGAAAGTTTTTTAAATGCAAGATCTTTTAAGCATAATTAAGAGAAGATTGTGTTTTTGTTTTCTGTTTTTATTTCTCTTTGGCATGAGTCACACACATGTTGATTTCATGTCACGTCTTTCAGACAGAAGAGCAGTCAAGGCAGGTGGAAACATGTAACCACTCCAAATTACAGCTGAAAGAACGCCACAAGCATGTTTTCAAAGGTTGCCACCAGAGAACTCAGTACTGCCCTGAATACATTATCTGAAAGGTTTCAGTGCCAAAAAATGTCTTCAAATCTGCTCCTAAAATCCACATCAAACTCATAAAGTTCACTTTAAATTATAGTACATGTTTAAAACACAAATGTTTGAATCACAAATGCACATAAAATGTTTGCATTTAAAGGTTGCACAGTGAAATCGCCTGCTTTTCATTGCACAGTCTGGAATTTGTCACATTTAGCAGATTCACTCGCTTTAAATGACTATTTAGGTCTGTTTTCTGCAGAAACGGACAAGTTATGTTTGCATCATTCAAGACCACTGAAAACACACTTCAGCCCAAAAATACACACAATAATGTGTTTGGAAAATATACAGTGAATGTTAAAAAACAAACAAAAAAAACACATTCAGACATTGTGCTCTTCTGCAGCCAGAGCATCTTTTAATTGTAAAACACACGCACACACACACACACAAAAAAAACAATAAAAAATGTGTTTTTCTGAGATTTCCAGATCACGTCTTCCAAAATTTCTAGATGAGTTACTTAAAGTTTTAGCTTGAAAGAACAGAAGAGACATAATTTTCTGCTTTCAGCTGCAGTCTCTCTTATTCCAACTTCAAAGTAAGAACAATAAAAGTGTGAAGATTTAAAAGAGAACGAAAAATTAAAAAAAAAAGATTTTTAATGAAGCAAACAAAGAATCCAATCAGTTAATGAGCTGCCTCAGTGGAACACCAAGTTATGAAACAAAAAGGTTTTGCCTCTGGTAAATTAATACCACAATAAGGTTAAAATGATTCATTTTATATAGTTCTATTATTAATTTTTAACAATGGCAGCTCTGTGCCAGTTTAGCCATAAACAAGCTTGTGATCTGTTCAGCAGAGGTTTTTAAATCCTAGTTTAGTTCATGTTAGTTATCAGTTTATTACATCTTAGTTTGGTTTTCTTCAGTTTATTTTAACATGACTTGTTTTAGATTAGTTTAGCTTTTTTTATCTTAGTTTCTTAGCTTAGCTTTTCCTCTGTTTATTTTACTTCTGCTCATTTATTGTATTAGGTTTCTCTGATGTAGAGAATTTTGAACTGCCTTGTTGCTGAAAAGTGCTATGGAAATAAATTTGACTTGATCAGTTAAATTTAGTTAACATAGATACCTTCAAACAAGCGTCTCACTCCCTAAAACTCCTGAAGCTTAAGATCAAATAAAGTATATGTTGTATTTCTTCTTATGAATTGTGACAAAAGATTCATGAAGCATGTAAAAAAATTCATCCACCCATAATCAAACAGAATAAATAAGTTTGTACATTTCTCTGCCTGTGATCCTGAGATACTCTAGGATGTGCGCAGTGTATCGTAATGTTTTGGTGCCCATATCAGTCTGAAGACCTTTATGTCACGTCTGTATCCGATCCTGGTGTCCCAGCAGTACTCTGGGGAAAGAATCCTGCTGGGTTTGTGGAGCCAAAAATATTTGTTTAGATGACTCTCATCATGCCACAGAGCCTCCACATTATTTTCTTTGTCCTCCATGATGCCTTTGTAGCAGGCGTCAGTCAAGGCCTTCACGCTCTTCCAGGTGCCTCCAAACACGGCAGCATGATAGTAAAAATCTCCAGTTTCCATGTACGCCTTGGACTTTGGGTTGTGGTCGTAGGTGAACAGCTTCTTTGGAAGGCGATAATAGTAAGAGTGAAGCAGAGCGACAGAATCTCCCAGAGCCTCGGGGCCAAATCTCCAGGTAAACACCTGATCGACATCAAAACAGAAGACGTGCGTGCAACGGTGGCGAATATCTGACTCTATGGTATCTGATATGATCTTCATTCGCATCATAGAGATGTCCTGCCACCTGGTGTATTTTTCCACTTTGATTACTTTTAGTCTTCGCTGTGGGCCGAGCTCGATGTTTGGCACTTTCTCAGGCGTGTCCGTAAACACATAGTATGACACAGGCAGACCCAACATGAAGTAGTGCTCTGATGACTTCAGGAAGGTCTCAAGGTAGACTTCCA
>NC_051433.1:10617145-10655099 GCF_001649575.2 Kryptolebias marmoratus | reverse complement strand
TTAAATTATGAGACATCTGTGTAATTTATAGACATGTTAACGTTAGCACTCACCGCACAGTCGGAATTGAGAAATAAAGGAGGCAGAACACGACTGGAAAGCAAAGCGTACATTTCAAGATATTCTTCATCCTCTGAACGAACCTCCTGGAAGAGAAAGTCTAAGTTTCAATTACAAATGCCGAAAGATCAATAAAAACATGCAAGAACAAAACGCTGCAGACAGGATTATACCTCATTGTTGGTCAGTCATTAACTTTGTCAAAACCTGATGACAGACGGAGATTAAAGAACCATGTGATACCTCAAGGAAAAATGGGGGAAAAAGGGGTTTTGTTAGTTACAATGTACACAACTCTCACTATAAACAACAAATGTACCTAAAATACAATTATTGGCACATTTCTGTCCATTTAAATTAGTTCAGTAGCTCCTGGAGAGTATCAGAAACAGCTCCAAATGCTGCACAACAACCACAAAAGACCCTGAAACCACCTTCATACCAAATGTCTCTGACTCACAAAGTGTCACAGATAACACCACGGGGTGTAGCGCCAAGAAGAAACTCTGCAAAAGTTGTTGCACCGGGTGAGAACAGCAGGACAAAACGCACTTAAATGATCTGGAATCGTATCAGTGTGAACTTCAATGTGCAAAGGTCAAGGGAGGATGAGCCGTAGATTTTCTGAAAACATGTTCTATGAACAAAGCAGCTAAAGTGGGGATCTTTGGCAACAGTATGCTTGTTTACAGGCATAATAATAATAATAATAATAATAATAATAATAAAATATATATATATATATATATATATACTTATATTTGCCAAGCAGCAAAACACAGCAGAGGCTGTATTATGCTGTGGTGACTTGATTGTTTCTGGTACTGGAGGAGTTTAATGACTCAAAGTGAGCTGAAAAAGAGCAGGTGTTGCTCAGGCTGTTGAAGAGGAGGGATCACTGTGGCTCGGCAAAACAGATACGATGGATTTATCTCAAGCTAAGAAATTCTGTGTCAGAGCAGATAAAGAGATACAAAAAAGCCGGTAAAATATGGTTTCAAAGTGGTAAACAGAGTGCCCAAAGCTGAACAAAACAACAGAAGTTGAATCCTCTCCGCAGAAATCGTCAATAATAAGGCTGATTTTTTTAAAGGACTCCAAGCAGACAGTGACCCTACGAACTTGGCGGAGGTTTCTGCTCTTGGGGGGTTTCCCTGATTCGTAACCAAGAAGTTTAAGAGAGCCTGGGAAGTGACAGTTGAGCTTTGGGTTAGGATTTCACAACATTGCTGCTGTGAAAATATAGTTGAATGTAGTAATAAGCAAGAGAAAGAAAGAAAAAACAAAAGGCAACACCTCTAAATTTTTCAATCCCTTTTTCATCAGTTTTTATTTAGCTTTTATTTGATAGGCTCAGGAAAAACGGAAAGTTGTATCTCATAGAAACAAGAGGTATTGTAACATTTTAGTAAGTAATGGGAGGAAACTATTTTTTGTATGTTGTATCATTTCGGAATGTTGTGAAATAAAAAATAAAGTTTTGCAAATGACATGTAGTAATAAACATTAAACTTAATTCTAACAAGTCTGTTTTCTCATGACTTAGTTGAGATTAACAAACAGGTCAATCCCAGCCCCCACCCCTTCTATGTTTATCAATAATTTGAATAAAACATTGTTCACCTACCTGTAAGTATATTTAATCCTGAAGTATCCATACAGCTCCTCAGGGTATAAGTTTATGTGGACGGTGCAAAGAGACACACCTATGGCTGTATAGCTGCTCTGTTTCACAGTAAAGAAGTCTGAAAAAAGAAGGGAGTGGCTTTCAGAAGAAAAGCACCTATAGCTGTCTGTCCTTTGCTCTGAATTATCACTCAAGGGCCTTTATAGAACCTGCCCACCTCTCCTCACTTTACACAGAAACAAGTCTCTTGTCGGCGCATGTTGGAATTGTCACAAGTCAAAATTGTGCTAACTATCCCCGCTATTAGCCTGTTTCTTTGAAACCTCAAGCTGTAACTGAGTGCTTGCCTACCTGCAAGAGAAGAAACATGAAAAACTTTCTGCAGAAAAAGAGACAGCAACACACCTCCTCTCGCAGGAGTCATTTTCCACCTTGTCTTTTTCTCCATTCCTAGGGTTATCCAAACATAGTGACCAAAAGCAACAGACTTTTTGATACTAAAGCAAGCTGAAAATAAAATGATCAGTCTTCTACAAGGTTTAAGGGAACAACAAGCCACCCATCGACGTCTAGTGCAGCTTGGTAACATCCTCATGAATCAGATGGATCAGATGTTCACTATTTTCCAACCTTTTCCACAGATTCCAGTCTCAGCTCCTCCCCACAGCTGATGATTCACTCCTCCTGGAAGCCTTATGACGGTGACTTCCATTGTTGTGAGACTTTTTAGTTTGCATTTTTTTTTATTTTCAATTGTTCTCCCAGAACTTTGACTAACGCTAACTCAAAGATCTCTTTTCTGATTGCCTCCTTAAAAGGCCAAGCATTACGAACTCCTCGCCTTGTAGAAAATCTTCCTTTCGATACGTTTATCTCAGAGCTCTGAAAGGTTTTTGACCCTCCTCTGCAAGAAGATGACGCAGCTCCATGTCTTCAAACTTTAAGAGTTGGACGATTGTTCTTTTGCTGATTTTTCTGTGAGTGATCAGGCGAGATGAACCTGCATTAAAGAGTGGTTTTGTTAACGCATCGTCTGAGCAACTATAGGAGAGAGCCACAGGAAGACATCACAAATCTCAAGTTGTAGGCATTAGTGGACTCCGGTGTCGAGCAGAACTTCATCGATGAAGAGCTTATTAAAGAAATTAAAATATCTACGAATCCTCTCTTTAAGCCATACTCGGTTTCTGCTCATATAAATGATGTCTTAAAATAAATGCATGTACAGCTGGTGCTTTTCAAGCCCACACACACACACACACACACACATCGGAAAGAGTCAGTCAGTCTTTTAGTGTCAGTTGCATGGTGGGTTGCAGTGCCCTTGAACAACAAAGAAAAAAGAACAAGTCAGACCAGTAACTGGAGTTGGCTTCGGTTTACCCAGAATTCAGAGAGTGATTGTATCATCTCGTCACCTGTGCATCAGCAGAACCTTGGATTTTAAAGCAGTATTACGAGAAAATGAAAAAAATCAACCAAACAAAAATGAAACATGTGAAAATAAGGTCAAATCAATGGTCAGAAGAATAATTTTACTTAATGAAAAAAATGAAAAGATTACAAGCAAGTCTATTTTTTTTACCATATACTGTATTATTCTTAAAGTTAGTCATTTGACATTTACTTTAAGACATAAATCCCTTTTATAGTGTTTTTTGTTTTTAAAGAAATCTTAAGAGTACACTTTTTAACTGCACTGGCAGATTTCCCTGGTTTTTAGTTCATATCTTCTTGAATCAAGTATTTATTTCTCATTTTTAAGCAGGAAATCTTTGGAGTGAACTCAAACTTAGATCAGTGGTTCCCAAACCTTTTAGTTTCTGACCGAAACAACAACTCTTTGTGACCCCAAACATCCTTGGTTGAATGTCTTTTGTACACAGATTTCTCCAAATTCTTGAAATGTTTTGATGATATTATGAACTGTAAATGAAGAGATATTCAAAGTGTTCATTATTTTCTGTTGAGAAACATTAATCTGAAACTTTTTTTATTTTATTTTTTATTTTTTAGCAAATTAGTGAACCTTTTTACACCCGATCCTTTGACTGACCTGATTAGTTGCAAAATGCTCCTCTGGCTGTTTCTTATTTGCACCATTTACTTTCACAGCCTTGTGTCGCCCCTGTTCTAACTTTCTTTTTTTTTTTAGATATGTTGCTGCCATAAAATTCAAAAGTACAAAATAATTCAAAATAAAAATGAAAAAAAAAATCACAATTTGTCGGTTTAAACATTTGATATATGTGCGATGTACCATCGTAAACATGTCAGTAGTTTATAAAATTTGTAAATCATTGCTTTCTGTTTTTATTTATGTTTTACACAATGTCCCAGTTGTGTTTTGTCGGTACTAAAATACTGTTTATTGGGTCCGATTGTGTTATCAATGGTACTTTGTTTTTTAGATTTACTTTAAGAAAAATAAACAAATTTTGTTTTTGTTGCAAGCAACAGTGTCATGATTTGGAGGGTTTTGTTTGATGTTTAGTTATTTGTGATTTTATCATTTTTTTCCCTTGTTGTTTGAGGTTCTGATATTCGCTTATTTCCTGTTTCAGTCATTCCAGCTTTCAGCTCCGCCTGCTCATCAGCTCACAGCCTATTTATACTCCTGGTTCTCCGTTCTGTTGTTTTGTTTAACAACACAACATGGTTTATTCCTGGTTTTCTAGCTTCCTGTGTTCAGGGTCACACGTCTTTAGCTGGGCCCTATGAGTTTAGGCGTGTGGGAGATTTAATGGGACATTCCCTGTTAGCATTGTTTTTATGCCTGAGTGATTCAAAGTTAAGTGGCCAAACAAAATAAAAATGTTCCCCTAAGAAACAGTCAGGTAGTGGTCAGAGAATAAGGAAAAAATGTTGCTGAAGTTTAAAAAATACACCTGGAAGGCCGTCAGAAAACCTGAACTATCAAGGTCATTTAAAAAAATGTCTGACTTGAGGCTCAGTCTGTCCCTTTCATGATCTCCACAAGGACAGAGCAGCTACTGAGAAGAAGAAAAAAAAAAAATAAATGATTAACTGAGCAAGTCAAGCCCTCTCGTTCTCATTGTCCAATATGTAATCAGGTGTAATAAACCTTTGTCGTTTTGCCTAGGGGATTTTAAAATCAGCATGTATGAACAGGAAACTACTTTTTAAATACCCAATTACTCACAATGGACAAAAACATTCATGAAGTTAACAGAGTTACAGAGGGCAGGGAACACAAAGACAGCAGAACCAGACGCACACAAAAAGCTAAGAATCCAAACAAACAAGAAGAGAAAGACATGGCCTGTGCATTTAGAGCCAATAAGAAAAGAAGATTGCACTGATGGGTAAGAGATAAGGATTACTTTGAGGTAGCAGAGCTCCAAAACATGCACAAGAAATGGATTTTAAGATGAGAGTGATTCTGAGCCCACATGTCAGAGGAACACAAAATTGTAAATGTAAAACAAATTTGATTAAACTGGTTCGGTAAAAGTACAATTTAAGTACTGCGGCAGGACCATATCACTGAGTTTAAGTACAAAGTTTGAACAGGGCAGAACATAAAACTTTAACGAGAAGCACTCGGAGAGTGCAACCCTCAGCCAAGGCCAAGGTGGATCACCACCAACATTTATTCAACGCTTCCCTGTGACAATATCAACATGTCCTGAAAATGTCATCAAAATCTGTTCGTTAGTTTTTAAGTAATCTCGCAAACAGACAGACAGACAAACCAACCAACACTACCAAAAACATGACCTCCTCGACAAAGTCAAATATTAAACAACATACCTGCTGCCCTTTGGCTTCGAGCCGACAGCTAATTTATTGACACAATCTGTGGTTTGACTTGTGAAAAAACACTAAAAACTGCAGATGCCAAAGGCTACAGTTCGGAAACAGATAGGAAAACTAACAAATGGAGCATTGCTCTCGTCATTTTGTACTGGAGTTGGTGTTTGGAAGTATTTCCTATTTATTTATAGCAAATTTTCTGTCTTGGAAAGGTTGTAATAAAGTTTTGCTTGAGTGAGTTTCTCCTCATTCAAACACAGTGTGCAATAAAGTGTGGGAATACTTTAAAAGCATCCAGTTTCTTTGTTTTTTAAAACAATGCACAATTTTATTTTCTTTTTTAAAATTTTGGTTTCAAATCAACACTAAATGATAAAAGTGTCCAGTCCTGGCGACTTAGAAAACATTTGCTTGTTGCACAAGGTTTCACGTTTCCTGCTTCGGAGCGAAGGCAGTTCAGATGGAAAGACCATATTGGGCATCTCATTTGCTTTCTGTGAACAACTACCTGCACATTTCAAAGGTCAAACAAATAAAATCTCACAGCTGCTTACTTTTAGCACCACACTGACTTAAAAAAAGCCCAACAACAACAAAAACACAGAAACTGGGAGGAAGTACGTGGACATTCAGGAGGTGCAGATGGTGATTACTGATTTAAAATTGACTCTTTTTGCAGCCAAAGAGGATTTCATTAGACCTCTGCTCTCCTGTCTGACACCAATCAACCAGAAACCAAGCCTTTAAGTTTCCATTTGAGCCTCCGTGCATCACGTCTGTCTGTGTATCACATCCTAAAGATGCTGCACTGGATTAATATTTGAATTTTTTTTTTTCCTCCTGAAGCCATACTTGAACTGTTTCTGCTTATGTATTATCTTGCTGAAAAAGCTACTGTAATCAGAGAATACCATCTCCTGAGGGGGGCATATTTGATAAGGATATTAAGATTAGTGGTCAAAGGTTAGGTCATTTATTAACTCCTTGTAGTGAAGCCTCACAATGCCCCCCATTGTTTTGTTTTGGTTTTTTTTTTCCTCATAGAGCATCCTGATATCTTGTCTTCCTCAGATGAGCTTCATCCCGACCAGCAGACTTTAATGAGGAAGTGTTGGATTTACTACAATCTGTGCTGCTTATTACTTGACTTTGTTGTCATTACACATAAATGTCTTCTGCATTTAGGGTCTTTTTGCCTTCTGTGGCGGGCGATGATGTCCTTGTTGGTGTGTGTGTGTGTGCGTGTGTGAGTGTGTTCATTTGTTTGCAGAGCTAGCAAAGTATCTCAAGAACCAGTGAATGGATTTTAATGAAACTCGCAGAAAATAGTCATCGGGTGTTCGTCTACAATTAAATAACTTCTTGGAGGCAATCCAGTTCAAGATGGCCGCCACAGCCAACTGACTATAGGAAACACAGAAATGGCAACAACTGAGCCAGTTTTATGGGTATTAAGTTCACCCAAATCAACCAAATCAAGATGGTCACTACAGCTAGTCGACCAACACAGAAATGGTTTAAATTCGGCCAGTTTTGCTAATTATGAGCTAAAGCTTATGTGGTAGTAGCTGAGAGTCATCCCAAACATGTACTCTGACTCTAACACTAAACTCTGCTCCTTCTCATCATGAGATGACCTCAGTCTAAAACTCTGGGACTAAAGGCGCCGGCCAATATGCCATCTTTCATAGAAGGACCTTTTTAATGTCTTAATAAATACCCCTTCCCTCACTTGTGTCATTCTTGTTATGAAGCCAGAAAAGAACCGTAAGATTTTGTTATAAATTGATTAACATTTAATAGTTTATTTACAGTATTTAACATGCTCTGGCAGAAAAGGCAAATGGTAATTAAATAAATTAATAAAGGAGTTGTAGTAAAGTTAAGGCTGAGATAAATATAAATTCATGAATCAACAAAACAATCATAATCAACACTTTCTCTTTGATGCTCATGGTGGATTCTGTTATTACACAATTCAGTGGTTTCTGTCTTTAAAGGCCTTTCATGAAAATCCTTCTTTGTGATTAAAGAGCCACCATGATGGCGTCTGATCATTAAACATGATTTGTTTCCACATTAACACCCACTCACATACACACAGCTGTATAAATGTGAGTAATTTACTGTTTGAACAGAATTTTAAAGGAAAAAAAAACACCTTTTTGTCTTACACGTAAAGCCGCTCTTTAATCCTCGAGCTCCCTCATTTATAGCCAGAATTTAGGTTAATTTGTCGAGTGGCTTTATATGTTTGAGGGTATATTTGGCATCATAGTGAAACGCTTCAACAGTGACCATAATGTAACTTTTAAAAAACCGAAACGCACAGTGATGGAAAAACAATTCCTCTCAAATTACACTGAGAACTTTTTAACATATTTAAACAAGCTAAAACAGTGCTTATGAATAAGGTCGACACTAAAATACATAACACATAAAAGTGACACTTTATATATTTATAAGCTAAAATGTTCTAAAACAGGTTGTGAATGTTTGGGAGCTTTAAGGTCTTAAACAGAGAAAATAAATAAATCATTTCACTGTAAATAAATAGTTAAAGTGAGTAAAATAACATGTAAGGGGGTTCAATATTAAAAAAAAAAAAAAGAAAAGGCACCAGTCTGACTAGAATTTAGCCTGACTCCTGTTTCTACAAAGACTTCTACTACAGGTAAGATACTAACTACTGACAGCTGCTCCACAGAACCCCACGTCAAATAATCCAAACGATCCCTTTGAGTTTTATTTCTCAGCCTCGTTTCAGTTCAGAGAATATCACACGCTGCTTCGGCTCGGTCTGCTCTCCTGCAGCTGTTCAGATTAAAAATAAAAAGTTTGATTTTCTCTTTTGGTTTGTATTTTCTATCGTAACAACACTCAAGCTGAAGTTTTAAAAGGAAAATAAAATGTAAGATTGATTAAGTCATAAATGGGACAACTTGAATTTGCTTAAATATAGTTACCGCCTGCTGCCATGAAAGGCAGGTGATCATGTAACTGCCTGTATCTGTATACGTGTGTGTTTGTGCATTCGTCTTTCTGTTAGCAAAATATTTCATGACCCAGCCGATGGATTTCAGGGAAACTCTCAGAAAGGGATCACTGATTGTGCATCTACAACTGATTAACAATTCAAGATGGCTGCCACGGGTAATCAGTTTCAGCAAACACTAAATGGCTACAACTCAGTAGTCATACTCTGACCGCTAACAGAATGTGTGAGAGTTTTCTTCATAACTTTGGTTTGCAAGGGGTGGGGGTGGCTGTATGGGGAATTTATGAGAAGTTATATTTTCTGAAGTAGTCAGCTGAAAGCTGGTTTTAAAAAAAAACTGTCAGTTGCAACAAGTTTGGTTTGCAGCACATTTTGCAACACGGAAGATGTTAAGGCCGTCTAGTATGAGTGCCTTTTACGTGCAGAAGTACAGGAAGCGGTACAACCTGACGGTTTGCTTGAGTGAGGACGTTTTTTAAATAGCTTTGTACTTTTCTCATCTGACTTCTTTTAGAAATAAATGTACGGCCAATCAAAAAAGGTTTAGTCTGCAGTGTTTTCAGGAACAGCTTTTATAGCAACTGTGAAACTTCTTGTTTGTTTGGTTTTGTTTTTTTTTTTCACTCTTTTTGACTTTTGTTGCTTGGTGACATTTATGCAGCAACGAAGTCTGCACCATGTTCATAAAATCCACCTCTGATGTGAAACAATTTGAGTTAAAAGTGGAACATTTAAGCTGCTCCATTGTCGTCACCTTAAAACAAGACAGTGTCAAAAAAATAAAAAAAACACAAAATATGTTTTCACAAAATAATACATCTACTGATAGCTTTAAAACAATAAAAGAATGTGGTGCGTTTCAACTATCTTTGGACGTTTTCTTCGGGATTTCCTTCAAATCTGTTCGAAAAAGTCATCAAGTTTTTCAGATCGCTCTACTATTTATCTCAGTTTAGCTGTAAAATAAGTTTAAGGAAACCATGGAAATTACAAGAACAAAAATGTTAACAAAGAATGTGTGCGTTTGTGCCATGCAATTAATAAAACCTCACAAACATGAACAAAAGAAATGATACGACACGGATGAATACACACGCCTACATCTTCAAGTTAAGTCTGATAATGGAAGACTAATGGCGGCAATACAACTTTTTGCCAAGACTCGAGGGGAGAAAGTAAAGGAGTGTATAAAAAAGACTAAGTGATCTGTAAAAGTTTAAAAAGAACTTCTCTGTAGCTGCCTGGAGCAATACTATGTTTTCAGTCAAGTCACATACAAAAAAAAAAGAAAATACTCGGCCTGTCAGTCTCAGGCCTGAAAGTGCTGAAATCATGTTTGGATGATCCCGTTAATACTCTCTGTTCAGCAAGAAAGAGATGAAGGATGCCGCCGTCGACGGGAGCGCCTCTTCTCTAAACGCTGGCGAGATTTTGAAATGAATATCTGAATGAAATGGTTCTTCAGAGTCCGGGAGGAGGGGCGGGAGTTGGGCCGCGCGGCTCAGATGAGGGAGATCCGTATAGGAATGGTGGGAGAGTCAGTCCTGTGCAGTGGGGAATGATGGGACACGACATGCTCCACCATGGCGTGTTTGGACATGTGCTTCATAAGGTATGTTTCCTGGAAAGAACAAGAGAAAAAAAAAACCAAAATCTTTACGATCCACTGTCGCAGCCCAGTTCGGCGAACAGAAAAAAACAAAAAAAAAAAACAAGAGCGGACAAACTCACTGAGGTGTAAGCGCGGCCACACATGCTGCAGCAGAAGGCCTTGGCGTTCTTGATGGCGTGCGCAGACAGGTGGATCTGCAGCGAGGCCGAGTCTGAATAGGCACGGTAACAGTTGGAGCATTTGAAGGGCTTGTCCTTGTTGTGCTGCCTCTGATGGGACTTTTGAAAAGAAAACAAACAGATTATGAGGCCATCAGCGCGTTCTCAGAGTCGAGCTCAACACACACAGTATCCTGGGTCAGCAGGTTCAACCAACCAAAGCCTTTCATAATGGGCACCAACATTAACCATCTGTTAACCAAAGGTTTTTATGACCAGACTTTGTATCATGTACTATGTTTGATATTTCTTCGAGACAATTTACAACAACCACCTGTCATCTGAAGTCAGCAGGCGAAAATGTGAAAACACAATACAGGGGGGGAAATAAATCTGACAATTTAAATCAGAAATGAAATATGTGCTATTTGTTACATCACAGATTTTAAACTTTAAACTTGATACGGTGAAAGTACTCCACTGGGTCGGGGACGACCAGACCAGACTGGGGCTTTGTCTGTAAAAATGAGGACGCTGCTCCAGTCCATCATAGCGAAAGGAAGAAGGCAAAGCTCTCGATTTACCGGTCTGCCTGTATTCCAGCCCTCACTTACGGTCACGAAGGCATGGATCATGACTGAAAGAACAAAATCACGGACACAAGCGGCTGAAATGAGCTTCCTCTGTATGGAGGCTGGACTCATTTGATTAGGATGCTTCCTGTATGCCTCCCTCTGGAGGTCTTTCAGGCACGTCCCACTGGGAGGAGACCCCGGTGGCAGACCCGGAACTCACAGGAGGGATTTTATATTCTCTCCAACACAGCCACACATTTCACACAAGGTACATTTCTATGACACTGTCCTTTGGTGAAAGGAAATATGATGTTCCTGCAGGAAGCACTGCAATTAGCTGCTGCTAGTCTTTTGTAAATAACAATTTAATGCAAAACAATGTAAAGGTTTTAAAATTAAACTGTTGGCATGAACCGCCATGACTTTTTTAAGGCTAAAGTTGTTTCAAGTTGGCAGTAAACCCTTTTACCGCACTTGGACTAGTTGTTAGCTCATCAGTTTGGTCAGAATTAAACTTTTTTTTTCCAAACTGGGGTTGTTCAAAAGCTACCTACAACAGGTAAGATATTAGATATTCAAATTATTTCCATAGAACCCCACTTCTGATCTATCCTTTAGTACAAGGCGAAGTTAACTTTGAGAACTTGAATGAAAATGATTGTTATGATCATCATCATCATTTTGTTTTCTGGGTTTTAATCAGGAAAAAGTGATTCCCCCCTCATTTATTTTAATTCTGAAATATCAATCATAAAGTCTTTGGCCAGGTGTTGTGTTCAGTTTAAGACTACTGATAATTATCTTGTCAGGTTAAAGGAAAGCAATCTTAACTATAGCGGTTTTAAACACCCTTCGGGCACAGTTAACTTTGTCAGCCCATTCATTCCTCAGTGATAATCTCCTAAAAGACGCAGAGGGCAAAGAAAACAGATCATGTTTACCTGCAAATTAGACAGCTGGGTAAAAGCTTTTTCACATCCCGGATGGGCACATCTATAGGGTCGTTCGCCCGTGTGGATTCTGCAACAAGCCAAGTGAGTCAGCTCAAACAAGTCAGAAAGGAAGCTGAAACACAACCTAACCACACGACGAGCTGCAGCCACAAAACATATTTCTGCACTAAATTCACAAACACAGCAAGGCAGTTTGTTCCTTTACTTCGTTTGCAGCATAAAGTTTCTTTTTCATTTCTAATTTTATCACAACCCAGACATAAAGGCTTTGTAATCATGCATACTGTAGGATTTATCAAGTGAAATCATTTCTTTCCTTTCTCAGAATAAAAAAAAGAAGCAAACTTTGCTGCACGGGCTTAAAGTCAAGTTTTGACACACCTCCTCTGTAAATACATAGGTACGTATGGTGTTGGGCAATCCGATTTTCTTAGCTTAGAGGTGCTCGTTATGAAACATGAAATTATAGGGTGTTGCTGCAGTAGATTGAATCAGTCTTAGCTCGTCACGGCGGAAAACAAATGCCGCTGCCGTGCCGATGTCAAAGGTCAGACCTGGTGTGCTGCTGCACGTGGGACAGCTGGCGAAAGCATCTCTCGCAGTAGGAGCAGCGGTACGGCTTGATGCCCAGGTGGATGCGCAGATGCTGGGCCAGGTAGGCGGCGTTGGCAAAGGTCTTGGTGCAGTGAGGACACTTGTGAGCCTTCGCCTCCGTGTGCGTTTTGGAGTGAATCTGCATGTCGGACTTGGAGAAGAAGGTCAGCGGGCAAACTTTACACCTGTGAGGGGGGAACAGAGACACAGACGGGAGTATAAAATCAACCAGAATGCACCTTTGATGAAGCCCTAGAAACAAACACGTTGCAACTACTTTTTTCGATAATGCAACTCATTAAATAAGAGTCAGGGTGAATTACAAAGTAGTATGATATAAAAAGGTCTAAGAGTAGCTGATGACATTTTTTTTTAATGGTTTGACTTAAACGATCTGTAACTATAACCTAATATTAGCGAAATCCTTCAGTGTAATTTCTTATGGAGCACTAAACACTGAAACAAGAGTTTATTTAATGTCACTGCAAAGAAAACTGTCAAGAATTGTCAAATGTCTCCATACGAACAGCAAAATGTTCCCAACTGTCGATCAATAAATGTCTCATTACTTATTATTCCCTGGATCTGAGATTAATCGTTTGCTGATAATGTTGATAATTTGTAAATTAAAACATAACTAGAACAATTCCTAAGTTTTTAACTGCTTTCTCTGGTTTTTGATAAAAGTCTGTCCAGCTCCCCTCAGACCACTGATATTCTGTACACAATGGGAACTGAGAAAAGAAATAAAACAACATAAAATGTACATTTTTCTTGTTCATAACTCTGGAGAAAGATTCTCAAAAGGCAGCTTAAAGGACTGCCTTCACACTGAGCCCTTTGTAAGTAAAAAGAAATGAGCAGCAGTTTGGGATGAACTCTGTCTGTCTACGGTTCGATTAATTGGAAATGACTCATGTAGGTAAACGTGCCACTAAGACAGAGTGTTGACACAATCTTGAGCACAAGTTAAAGTGTGTGTTAAAGGAGAGGCGTGCTCCAACACTTTGACCTCGGATCGCTGCACATTCAGTTTAACGGCCGCTTCTGCTTCGCATCTGTAACAATCTATACATGAGAGACCATAACAGACACGCAGCGGTTATCCTTGAGTTTGACGTTCAAATCAAAAGGTTTTGTTTGTTTACCCTCACAGCTGTGTTTGCTCCATCCTTTGCTCACCTTTTTTTCTGTCACTCGTTACCTTTTTTTTGTATTCTGTATCTATCCGTTCTGTCAACCTCACCTGTTGGCTCATATTATGGTTCGATTTTCATTTTGTAGTTGATTTTGAACTTGTCTGAACTCAACTGCTCTTTTGGAAATTACTCATATTCAAACTGAAGGCCTGGCAATCCTTGAAGAAATGCACATCACCCCAGAGTTTTTTTTTTTTTTTTCCCTACCTGTAGGTTTTCCCTTGCTTAGTGGTGATGGTGACACAGGACTGCTCGTTTCCCGAGGCGAGGATCGGGTAGGGCACCACCAGCAGGGACGAGCCGTTCTCGGCCTTGATCTTCTTGCGCCCTCGTTCCACCTTCGGAGGGGGCCCGAGGAGTCCCACCAGGCCGCCGTTGCTTTTCCCGGGCTCGATCCCGTGGCCGCTGGCTAACCCTGAGAGCAGGTGCGGGGTGGGGGCTCCACCCAGCCGGCTGTGGCTGCTGGAGGTGGGCGTTGTGGGGGTTATGATCTCCGACGTGCTGAGGTTTCCTGTCCTAGATGCAAGAGCCACACCTGATGGGCGCAAAAGTGAAAAATGTTACTTAACATATTCATTTTCATCTATCTCGGTTTACTAAATTTGTCTTGGGAGGAGTTTGTTTTGAATGCTTTAAGGCTGAGCATTTCTTGAAGGAATCCTCTGCTGGCTTTCACGCCAGAAAGATCATCTTGTGTTGATAAATGATGAAGTTGTAGCTGTGATGGTCAAACCTATGCAGTACAGCAACACGTCACGCTCAGACAACGTGCTGAGAACGACTCTCAGCTACTACCACATTAACATTTAGCACATCTATCTGTAAAACTGACTGAATTATTCTGCTGTGAGGAATAAACATGTCAAACCTGCCGAGACTGTAACTGTTCCAAAACTGATCAAGTGGTTTTGTTTTGTTTTTTAGTTATATTTTTAGTTAAACTTCTTATTAGGCTGAGTTAATGATCCCACAAACATCTATTTTAACTTTCAAATGTAAGCTAACACAATGAAAAAAGTAAAATAACCTGACATAGAGCCTGTACAGTAAAAAGATGATTATTATGAACCATTAGAATTATTATCGCCTCTGCTGAAGGTTAATTAAACAGAACAGATGTGAGACACACAGTAAATGTAAATGTCTATTAAATTAGTTTCATAAAACAACATTTATTTGTGTTGCAGAAGAAAGACCTTCTGTCTGACGATAATGTATTGTTTCAGCCACAGACAAACTTTTCACATGAAGAAATTCTCTCCTCAGGATGTTGGGGGTTAACACCTTTATTTTCTGCTTTGTCAAGCTCAGCATTCTATAGAAAATTGCTCAAACCTTTCTAAGAATTGATGACTAATCACTTTTGAGCTGAATTTGCCTGCCTGAGATGTGGCCCATTCCTCTCAGTCCTCCCCAAGCATTAGGATTATATTTATTTTAATTGGTTTGAATTTAAATAGCATGGCTGTTAATTAAAATTTACCTAATTTACTTATGTATAATGATGCAAAAACATAGTTAAAACTTATTAAATAATTGAGTTACAAGCATATTTAATTGGTAAGAATTTGTCTGATTTAATTGAGTAAAGACAAATTTAATAACTGGTTAAATTGATTGGAAAATTGCAAATGTTAAACTTGGTTAAAGGTTAACTAGTTTGTTCAAGTGTGATGTAGCTGATATGTTTAGGTGCTTTTAACTCAAAAATACTGATTATATTCCACCCAAATAAAATAAGGGCAAATTGTTACATTAATTTTATTGGTTACAATCGATGTTTTTACAGTGCACAAAACAAGTACAGGAAGTGAACCTTTGTCAGACTTGCAAAGATGAGTCAAAACTGAGTAAGAGGGGCTGCTAAAATATTAAACACTGACTTCAGTTTAAGTTTCTTTAATAGAATTGTGTCCTAATACTGAAGTTAACTGAGGTTTACATTAAACCTTCGCAAATAAAATCAGCTTCTTCCAGTCGGGACAACTTATTGTGATCTGGGTTTCACTCAAGTTAATTCAAACCCATTATCTGAGTGATCCTGTAGGGTAAACAAGATAACAACCACCCGTGATGTCGACCAGGTGAAATAAAGGTAATGCTGCCACCAAACGGTGCTCACGGGTTTTTAAATATTTAAGTAGACACAGAAAACAGATTGAGCACGTTGGAGAAATTGTCTGGTTGTTTGTCTCCCCTCAGGCTTTAAATTTCTGTGATCTGTTCATGTCCGATCTGTCTGCTCCAAACTAACGACTCATCATTTATCTTCTAATTTCAGTCTCACCGTCTCATCTCAACAGGTCTGCACGCTATCCACGCGATCCAATAAGATCGTGTGAGGTCTAGAGTTCGTAGTGGTCATATCAGTGAGCTAAAACTAGCAGAATGTGTCCGTGTGGCAGACGTATTTCAGTCCCAGTGAGACTCTACCGGAGCTGCCTGCAGTTCTGATCGGTATGATAAATCTACTGACCTGTCTCTCCCCATAACTGCAGTTACAACAACACACAGCAAGCTAACTAATTTAGTAATTATATTATTTAGATGAGGCTCCACCCCTGCTGCCCTCATGAACCGGCCACACCTGGTGCAGATCATGATGCACAGCAGCTACAGCAGGTCTGTAAAGCTGATGATGAATGAAGCCCACACCCTGATGATGGGGGTGGGACAGCCACTTTGTTTCTCTGTTTGCACAACAGAAACACTAAGAAGTGTGTGTGTGCTCACCTGAGACGTGATTTGTTCTGGAGGGATGGTCTATGAGCTGACGTAGATGCCAGTCTTCCCACAATCCCCGGGCTTTTATGGTTGCCTTGTCATCCAGGTTCAAGTTTACATCTCCAAGAATACGACCTGTTTAAAGATTAAGCCCCAAAAAGGAGTGTTTAAGTCTAAATCTACACAGATTACCTGCATCTTATGATTGATGGAGCGTTATTAACACATCGGTGTGTTTTGTGTGTAATAACTGATACCTGTGACGGAGCTGGATGCAGGGCGGGCGTGCAGGGCGATATCAGGCTGAGAGGAGCTGGGACTGTGAAGCGCCGGCATCTGCTGCGTTTTGGACATCCCGTTTTGGTTTCCTTCAGCCTGGCTGGAGGGGGCGAGCAAAGGCTGCTGGGAAGCGGCCGAAACGGCAGGCAGATGCGGCGGCCGGATCTTCTCCGCCATCAGCTGCTCCTTGATTTTATTGATCAAGACTAGATTATCCAGCTGACAGCCAGGAAACAACATTAGTGACAGGAGAACAGCCTTCAGCACTACAGTTCAGAGTCTCTCTGTGGGGTGATGGCTCCCTCTAGTGGCTCGTACCTGACATTGTAGCTGAAACTTTGGCACGTTCAAGAGATGGGAGCTGGTTCTAAACATCTGGTTTCTTCCTAGACCATTAGTTTGTGACATTTTAAAATAAACGAGGACCTGTTCTGTTCGAAAACTTTATTTTTTCTAGCTGTAGGATTTCTGGTGCTGCCTGGGTCACTTCCCGCATAATATTTCTGCGTAATGAGAAACTGACAGCATTGTAAAGGTTTATAAAACAGATTTATATAAACTGCTACAAAATATTTAAGTTTTCTTTTTTTTTTTTTAAATAGCAGCAGTAACTTACCTATGTCTTAGACCCATTAGCTCATCAATCTGGTCAAAATTCAAAGAGACAACAACAGGTAGGATACTGATTGCTTCTAACCTTTCTATAGAATCCCACTTTGAGAGATCTGAACTGTCCCTTTGAGGGAGAAATAATCGACCAGGGAATAAACTTAAAAAGGCAATTTGACAATCTGCTTTTTTTTTCAGGGAAAAAAAACTAATTTTCACATTTAATAAGAGTCAGATTAGACGGTGGATACCAATTTCACATCTTTATGGAACACAATTATTGCTAACAGATAAATGATGTGATTTAAGCATCCATAGATTACTTTATTTTCAAGAAAGGCTTCACTCACAGATGATTAAGACAAACTTCATTCTGCAAAGCACCTCAGTACTAAAGTCTTGGTGCTAAACTGGCCTGCAGTCCAGATCTGTCTCCCACTTAAAATATAAAAACTACAATAATTGAGACCCTTTAGTTGTCGAGTAAAAAAAGAAAAACATCAGCTTTCACAACAACCATAAATGCCTAAGTTTAGCCATCTTTAGACCAGGGGTTTCCAATCCTGGTCCTGGAGGGCCACCATCCTGCATTTTTTACTTGTTTCTCTGCTCCAACACAGCTGATTTGAATCAATGGGTGATTAACAGGCTTCTGCAGAACAAGAAGAGGCGATTTAACCACTGAATCAGGTGTGTTGGAGCAGAGAAACAAGGAAAACATAAAGGATGGTGGCCCTCAAGGACCAGGATTGGAGACCCCTGACTTAGACACACTGATATAAGTTATAAATCTTAGTTTCAACATTTGACGCAATGTCTACAATGTTCTATAAATAAATAAAAAGGTTAACTGAATAGAGAGTCATTGTAATCTGTTTTCAATTATATTTTACATGCCAAATCTTTTGGAAACTAGGTTGTGGTTAAGTGCTTAACCAACTTAAAAGGAAGACTCTTTTTTTAAATTTATTTTTTACAATAAACCAGTAGTTATATGTTAATGTTTTCAAAACTGTATGTTTGTTGCAGTGAGAATGGTTAATTTTTTGAAATGCTTTAATACTTTATACTAAGATTAGCAGCTGAGAAAAGACAAAGAGTTTATCTGTGTCATTGGATTTGGGTCAGAAAAGTTTCATTTTCAATTTAAAAATTGAAATACAGTTTGTTTCCTTTTTATCATGAAACAACCCTTTACAGGAGCTTGGCATCAGGAAACCTGGTAACAAGTTACCATGATAGCCCTTGTTGTAGGAGACCGAAGAGCTGACGAACATGTTTCTGTTCTATATAAGCAGATTAACAGAAGACATTTACTGCCCTGTTAAAGTATTTATCCATATTGGTAATCTTTCTATTTTGTTGCCTTACAACCTGGAATTTAATTGATTTTTTATTTTTTGATTAAAACAAATATTTATGCAAAAATACTCCAGATTAAATCAATTAGTATTAAAGTAATATAAAACTGAAAAATGGTGCATGCATAAGTATTCAGTCCCTTTTCCTTTGAGGCCCCAACCATAACTTCTAAAACCTGAACATCCAACATGGCACCGTTAAATAGAAAGTTGATGTTCCTACAGCAAACCTGCCAGGAGAGGGTCGTTCACCTAAACATGAGGACATTACTGAGAGAAACACCCAGGAGGCCACAGATAACCCTGATGGAGCGGGGCAGCTCTTCTGCACAGATGGGAGTATCTGTATGAGCTGCACAGGTCTGGACTAGGAGAAAACAGCTGGACTGTTTGGAATTTCTTCCTCAAACATGTGGAAGAAGGTGCTGCGGTCAGATGAGACCAAACTCAGACTTTCAGACCTTCGAGGACAACACCAGCACCTTGGTTTAAGGAGGAACTGGTAAATGTCCAGGAATGGCCCAGTCAAACCCAAACCTGAATCCAACTGAGAGTCTCTGATGATTTAAAGATTGTTGGACAGAAGCGGCACCCATCCAACCTGAAGGAGCTGCAGCCGTTCGGTCGAGAAGAACGAACAAAACTCCAGGTTAGATGGACCAAGATCATGGAGACCAACCTGAGGAGACTTGATGCTGGAAGAGCTGCAAAAGGAGCCTCTATGCAGTATTTAAGTTTAGGGGATGAATACATATGCACCATTTTTCAGTTTTATATTTGTTAGAATACAAGTTTTCCCCACCATTTAATTTTACCAATCTAAAGTATTTTTTTAGAATCGTTCCTTTAATCAAATTAAAATTCCATTTGCATTCAAGATTGTGTAGGAACAAAATAAAGAGCATACCAAGAGGGATGAAAACTTTTGCATAGCTCAGTATATAAAAGCATGTAGTTTCTCATTAAACTCCAATAAAACAAAGAATCTCTCATCCATCCAACTTTTCCTTTGGGCTGTAGACAATCTCAACGAACACGTCAAGAAATATTTCTGGTAAGACTCATTCTGTACGCCTGTGTTAATGTCTGTAAGTGTGAATCTCAGAGCTGCTCACCTGACCAGGCATGGAGGGAGGCGGAGGCCAGAAATAAGGATTGTTAAAGCGGGGTTCAGCCATCCTGAAAGAAACACACAGACGATCAGAAGCTCTGGTATCTCTGGAAGAAAAATATTGGACAATAACGTAACGTGGGGCTTGTGAGCTTTTAAATGAAGCAAGGCTGCGAAAGTTGGATTATTGTTTTATTTATTTATTTCCTTTTCCTGCAGGTGTAATATGATTTTACTTGGATGCAACATTTCTGCGCACCATCCCCCTGTGCTGTGATGTCTTTATTTATGTGTAGGTCTGTTGTTCGTGTGGTTAAAAGCCGTGTCCGTGGCTCTCCACCCAAACAGCAGCTGACTGATGTAATAATCAGTCTTGTGACAACATATTTTCATAGACATTCTGCTTCAGCTTCCCTCTTTAGCCCAAACTTCATCCCATCCATGTTCTTTGAGCCCCCTCTTCATCGCTGATAAGAGAGAAAATGTCTGAGTTTTTTTTGCAGTGTTTTCATGTGGATGAAGTTATAGCTGGTAGTTTCTTTTTTTTTTTTTTTTTTTGAATTTTCAGCCAACGGTGTGCATGCTGCCTTTGAGACAACTAGTCGAGGAACTCTGTGGAACCGGCTATCAGTGAAAAACAGAAGCTGATGTGGTTTAGATTCAATCTGTGGCCTCCTCAACTGAGGGAGGGCCCCTGGCCGAGCCTGATAGAAAACAACGGGAAGGTCCTAACCTCGCTGACACGTTCAGAGTCCCAAGAACACAGAAATGCTTTAACAAAAGTCTCTGCATGGAAACATGCCGTAGCCTATTCATCTTGAAGTGGCACAGCCGGTATTTGTTCTGTCATTTTTAACAATGAGAGCACAGAAACTTCCAAATGAGCTCTGATTCTGAGGAGGAATCTGATGTTTGACCAGATGCCGACAAACATTCCTATTTTTAAGGTAAGATGAGATTCTAGCTGTTTAAGTTGCGATCTAAGGGTCTGGTTTTTTTTTTTCTTCTTCTTCTTTCCATAACTGCTCTTTTCTGCCCTACATGAAGTTCTTTCTCAAACATTTCGCCTTGCATGCTTTGGCACACGGCACCATTCCTCAGTCTGTTTGGCTTAGCAAGAAGCACAACACAGTCCCCGTCCGCGAGCCAAGAGAAACAAAACGGATACATCCAGAGGTTCGGGTGTACGGCGGACCTCACAGAGTATTCCTCTAATGATGCCAGTGGGGATCAGTTTGA
Source organism: Kryptolebias marmoratus (assembly GCF_001649575.2). NCBI lineage: Eukaryota > Metazoa > Chordata > Actinopteri > Cyprinodontiformes > Rivulidae > Kryptolebias > Kryptolebias marmoratus. Next base: position 10,634,223 of record NC_051433.1, on the reverse strand, counting down.
CTTCCTGGAGGTGTTTCTGTCTCAGGAGGGGTTCCTTTGCTTTTATACATTCTGTGTCACTTTCTGAAAAAGCATCTAATCACAGCGATGGGAGTTTTATAAAGAAAACAAGAACATTTTCAGTTATTTGCTCTTTTTTTGTCTTTTTGTAGAGCCTCTAAAATTCTTTCAGTCACTGGGGTTCATTCTTGCAACCTGTCGAGTTTTCCTCGTTTGATTTTTTTGTTTGTTTGTTTCCCTACATATTATATTGCAAATAATCAGAAGATTGATACTGTTGTTGGTGCAAGATGGCTGCCAAAGCTAATCGACCTTAGCAAACACAAAAATAGCTCTAACTCAGTCGGTTTTGCAGATATGGAGGTATGATTTGGTGTGGTAGTAGCCTGGAGTCATCCCAAACACATATTGCGAGGGGTAACGGATCATGCAAGATCTATGCTTAAAACTTCGGCAATAACTCTCAAAGTCAGCCCCGTTTGTCTGTTAGCAAAACATCTCTTGGATAACTTGACAGATTTTAATGAAACTTTCAGGAAATCATCACTGGACACACATCTACAGCTGACCAACTTTTTGGAGTCAATCCAAATTAACATGGCCGCCCCAGCCAGCTGACCTAAGCAAATACAAAAATGGCTCTAACTGAGTCAATTTTACAGATTTTGAGCTAAACTTCAGTTCCTCCAAGTGCTAATAGATCACGTGGAACATTGCTGGCCAAAAAGGCTAAAATCTCATCCTTTCTTTAGGATAAATTTATCTTTATTCCAAACTCTTGCATGAAAGGCAGCGGGCGATATGCATTCCTTCAAGGACTGCCAGGCCATATTCTTTAGAAGGGGTTTTACATTGTGACTTGTTGTTATTGTTTTTTTTTTTTAACATTTACAAAGCAACCATCATTACTGATCAAGTCATCTGATCATTTTTTTTAAAGGTTATATTTTCTTAAGGTTTTTTCTCTCTGCAATCTAATAATTTATGGTCGTATTTGACATCACATTAGAGGAACAAACAAGAATAACTAGTCATAGTTGTTCATCTTATGAGGGGAGAATCAGTGTGTTACAATAAGATGGTCAGATTCAGCTGCTGACATAGTTTAGTTTAATTTTCTGCCCAGTAAAAACATGCTCACATCCCTTTATCTGAGCTCCAAACTCATCAGCGCAACGACTCCTTCTAGTAATAAAGAAGGTGGCACCTCTGAAAACAAAAAAAAGTTAATGGTAACTTTCTGCTGAGTGGAATTAAATATAAGATAATAAAGAAAACAAATGAAGAGAGAAGCGGATCAGGTTGTGATCAGTGTGCGCATTTCTCCTCCGCAGCGCCGCGCTCTGCCCGCCGCCTCTCCCACATTCTCAGACGGTTTATTAAAAAAATTCAGACAAAAGGAAAACAAAAATGGCAGCTCTGTCTTATTTTTATATCCAGTGGACGCCATATTCTGCAGATCTGAATATTCCGGGCAGAAAAAAGCCCCTCCGGATGTCGGCGATGAACGCGGCTGCGTGCGGCACATTTGCATCGAATGATTGTTTACTTTGATTTGCAGGTTTGAATAGCCCGGCTTGGTGAGGAGAGAGAGGAAAGAAAAAAAAAAATCTGACACTTCCTACAACAATCAAGCGTGTCTTTGCTGAGCGCCGTGCAGCTCAGGAGCCATAAAGCCCACAGCAGATGATGATGATGATGATGGTGGTGATGATGATGGGAGCTCGGAAAGCTTTTATGTGCAAAACACAAAATAACACATTTCTTATCATTCCAAATGCTCGGGTTGGTTTTTTTTTTAGGTCAAGTTCTGCAGGATTTGAGAATCGACGCAGAGCAGCTCTGAGAAAACAGCAAAAAAGAGGAATTTGCAAACATACCTGCACCAGCCGGAGGTGGAGGATTTTTTTTTTTTTAATATGGAAGGATAAAAACGGACTCGATTCCCCCCTTTTTTTTCCCCTGCTCGCTTTCAGTCAGACTTCAAACCTTCCGGGTCGCCTGCTGTTCACTTCTGGGTGCTACAGGCGAGGAGCTGCTCGGTGCACAAACACTGCGTGCAAAAAAAGAAGAGAGAGGGGAAAAAAAGGAAGAAAAAAAAAAGAGAAAGCGATTTTTAACCCATTTTTTGGTTTCTAATTGTCACGCTGGACTTCGTGCCAGATGCTGTAAAGTGCGCATTTCCGCGGAAGCTTTCCAAAAACTGTGCGCAAAGCATGAAGGGGGGGGGCTTCTGTTAAAGGCGTTTCTTTAGGGGACTGTTATAATAAAATATATTGTTGTTGCACGACTTCCCTCACCAGGTGAATCATGTAAAAAAATCCCTTTTAATGTTTATTATAGAGACTTAGATTTGATTAAATCCTGCCCAAGGAAAAGCTGAAGCTGTTATAATCATTTTGTTTTTATGATTTGGATGAGAGTCTGTATGTGTGTCATGTGTGCTGAATGTGAGGAGTAATCCTCTCAGCTGCAGCAGCATGATGACAGGCTGCTAATATGCTCTGTGCTGAGGTCAGCAGAGGGCACTGCTCAGCTGCTCGGCGGGAGGACCTATTGGCACTGAGCACACCAGGAGCTGCTCAATAATCTGGGAAAAAAAATCTGACACAATTCAGCAAGATGGCTCCTGGTGGCCCCTCAGGAGCTGTTGTGTTGCAGGGGAAACCCACATCAGTTCTACTTTGGCCCCAAATGATTGGGGAGCCTATGGGCTTACACCATATAGGCAAGCCTGCAGAGAAGCTTTGTGCCACCTCTCTGGTCGAGCAGTGGTGCTGCAACAACTTTCATTGTCCTAACCCGGCACCTGTGAAGGTGTGGATCTCGGTCATGCCTGTGGATTCTTGAGGCAGATCACCGCTGAGGTTTCTGGCTGTTTGGCATGTTGATTTTAGAAGGTTTGTAGCGACGTTTTATCTTATATTAGCAGTTTTTTGCACTCAGTTTCCATTTTTCTGCTGCAGCCCAATGAGCCAGGCTGTAAGATAAATTAGGGGCTCATTCGGGACACAGCTTATACAGGAACACCGCCTAATGGGCCCTTTGTACCATAGTCCATGCAGGGTACACGGCAGTTTTGCCCTTTTGTACCCCTGGGAAGTTTTTCAGGCAACCCACTGTGGGCCTCTCTGTGGGGTCCATAACATGATAAAATAAAAAACATCACAAACTAAGGGAAGGAGACATGTCTTAAAATAACCTTGGCTTCTGCAGAAAGAGTAGAACAGCAACCCTGATATTTAAATCAACATTCAAAACAGCATTTTTCATTTAATATCAAGTTTTTTTGGATAACCTGTTTTGCTACAAACGGACTGCCCTGAGCCATCTGATAATATTTATCCTACCGTGTTTGTAATGTAATCAGTCCAGCTAGTTAAACTACAGTGACTCAGTAAACTGTATAGATTACATGTTTGCATAGAGCGACCTCTAACCGCTAATAGAAATTAGCACTCTGGGTCCAAATCAAGAATCATCCTGAATATACTGAATTACAATTCAGACTCAGGTTTGAATCAAATCATGAGCCGAAGATTCAAAAACTAATTGTGTTATTGCTGGAGATTTTTTTTTATTTTTTTTTACAAAATTTCCCTGCTTGTTTTGTTTCCAATTTTTAAATATATTTCCTTGTGTTTTTTTATTAACGTGGTTACGAATAGGTGTCGGATGTTGGAAACGTATGACTCTTACATGCAGAAAAGCACATTTATTCTCCATGTATTTCAATTCAGAAGTTATGGTATATTGCAGGTAGAACATAGGACCAAGCTGAAGCTGTTGAGGACCGGTTCTGAGGGCGCAGCGTGTGGACCCATCAGTATAATCACAGCCCAGAATATGCAAGAACACTGAAAGCAGAGCCCTGCAGCGAGTCCCCATGTGCCCTCACTGGCCTGTGCTAACGTTATCACATTTGCCACCAGCTGCCTGCTTGACCTTAGGCCCACTCTGGGTCGTCCATGTTGGACCCAACTGCTGTGAAATGTGGGGCACATGTGTGCCCCACTGTATGTGGCTCAAAAGGGTCCCTATAGGGGAGCACAAAGCCAAGAGTTGGACTGCCCAACCTGTTTGGGGAGTCCATACTCGCTCTACAGTTTGTTTAGAAATGGTGAATCTACAGAACTCAGAGATGTCTGTGTTTATGTGGTTCCTGTTCCTAGAAAGCAGGTTTATGTTGTCTTAATAACGACACTGCTTTCACACAAAAAAAGCTGTAATTACTACTGAATTTATTTAAGTACTTCTTTTAAAACCTGTGTAAAAGGTACAGGGTGTAGAAATGATGAGTGTAGTTTAAAAACAACTGATTAGATGGTATCACTGATTTGTACTTTGCAGATTAAGTTGTCACAGTCAAAATGGAAATCCAGTTATTCAAGTTTCTTTGTTTGTTTTTATCATATTTAACTTCTCATATAAAGGTGTCAAATGGAGGTCTTTAGCATCTTTGGTTTTGCTTGTTTTATTAGATTTATGTGTTTTTTGAGCTTTAACAAAATTAATCTTTAAGCTCAAATTCTAGGGAAACAAAACGCAGACTTTGTAAAACTGCTCAGGGGATAAAAGTATTTGCGTAATTATATTGTGTCGCGGAATCACAACGGTTTCATCTTGCGGTTGTGGCTCCTAGGAAAGAGTCACCCTGTTATCATTTCACTCTTTAGATGAGGTGCAATTAAAGCGTAAGCTTGAACGATTTTTAGCGGTAAATGCTCCTGATTGAAGCTGCGAGTCTCCTGAGCTCTCTTTGTGTCGCTCCTCGGTTCATTTCAGGATGTTGAAGTGAACTCGTGGCGCCATTTCATCCATTTATCAGCAAGAGTCGGGTAGATTGTTAATGCACTTGTTTTTTCTTTTTCTTTTGGTTTGTCAGTGAACTATTCTGCGAGCAGCAACTACTACTGGACGCATTTGTATTCATGAACAGGAACAACAGGTTTCTGCTCAGCATTAAAAACCATGATCGGCCAAGCTTTATGTGTTTAAACACCACACTGCAGCCTGAACAAACTGGGTGAAAGCTTCTCACTGAAACTCTTTTCATCCAGAGTCTTATCACCTGGCTTCTCTTTGGGCCCAAACGCAGACACACACTTGGTATGTACGCAATCGTTTGCTGGTGGTTTGACTGGTTTTCTTGCTGCACAAACAGTGGCACGCCCTTCAGAAATGCACATGCTCTGTCACCTCCCCAGGCCAGGTGCAGGGGTGGTGATGGGAGGAGGAGGAGGAGGAGGCTTATTATCCCTGTGAGGGTGGAGCAAACGGGGAGGTGAAGAACGCAGATGAAGCATTTGAAGCTCATATTGACATAAAGCTCTGCAGGATCCTGTGAGCGCAGGTAACAGCTTTTCTTTTTATAATGTTCCAATTTGATGTCATCTGAACTGTTTTAAAACCGGTTTCAATATAGAGTACCATAGTAGGTGACACAAGTCACCTAAAGATTCAGGACGTTCATGTTCCTGAAAAGTTTCATGACATTTTCCTCATTTAATTCCTAACGCTTGCTGACCCTGGCAGGCAGCTAAACTTGTTGCTGAGCTCTTTTTGTCCAGGGTTCATTACCAATGTACACAATGAAATATCGATCCAGAACTACAGGGCATTCACTGATAATAAGTGAAAGATCTTGTGCAATATCTTTAAATGAAACGTCATGGAGGTCTTACTCGTTGCTTAATGTGTTTAGTGTTAAAGGAGTGCCTGACATTCCTGAGCTCTTTCAGCTTCAGCCTAAAGAAAAAAACCTATATTTAAAAATAAAAATGTGATTTGTTTGTTGTTCTCTTGCAGCCATGGATGGTGTGTTAGAGAGTGCTGTGGCGTTGTGTTTGTGTAAACTGTTCTGCAGCCTTCTCTTCGTGCCATCGCTGGTTGTGTCCTACGGTCCTGTCAGCTTCTGCTGCTGCTGCCTCTTGATCTTCACTGACTTCCTGGTTACAGGTGAGGACACGACCAGGTGTACTCCACCCCCCCGCAGGCCTCTAATTAAGGGTTCTCACAGTCAATTCAGTCAGTTTTCCCTGCCGAAGCCCTGTCAAACAAGCCGAGTACCTAAATTCACAGTTCAGTTCTTAATACTATCAAAAAACATTTAAGAACTTCCTGAAATTCTGAGTTTTTGGCTGATAGCCAGTGGGTTTTTTTGTTTGTTTTTGTATTTGTTTTTTTGTTCCCTGCAGCCACCTCAGGTGTGATTACAGGTAAAACAGAGTGCGTTTGTTTCTAGCCACACCCAGCTGGTTAATCAACGAGATTAAACAAATTCAAAGCTTTCAGCTGCTGAGGGCTCCAAAACCTTTTAATATAATAAGCTTAGTTCCGTTATCCCCGTGAACGCTCATAACACACTACAGGAACTACAGACGAGGCGTAAAAAAATCATTTATTGCTCTTTACTTATCTTGAAAGGCTGAGTTGTAGCCACTGGATGCGATCACAGCTGCATTTGATCAGGTTTTGGCTGTTTTTGTAGCTAAATCTCTGACGACGGCTCTACAGATACAAGTAATGCTGACAAAATGGTGGTTTTGCTTTAAATCAAACTAAAACACCATTAACAATATTAATGTTTTAATATATGTGTATGAGAGACCTCTGCTCTAGTTGAAACAGTTATCTATTTTTTAAATCAATAATAAAAGATTGGAACAAATATCACAGTTTGTCTCCTTCCAGTTTCTTTTACAGGTGAAAAAAAAATTAATAATTTGTGTAATTTCAAGAAAAGTCTCTAAGAGGAAGCGGTTTTACTTGATGTTTCCCCAAAAAGAAATAAAAATATTTTTTTAGAGCTTTTAGAATGAAACTCAAAAGAATGTGTTCAGTATTATGACGTAAACCATTGCTCATAAACACTTAATGTTAGGGTTTTTCAATATTACCAGCCGTTGTGTTTATGTGTAAAACATGCCTACGTGTCACACCGGATGTCAGAGATATTAATTGAGTTCATTTGTATCATGTTTACATTTTATCGTGCTTACAGGCGTCAGCAAATCATCTAAGTAGGCCAGTAAATTATCTAAGTAAACCAGTAAATTATCTAATTGGTCCAGCCAATCCCCCAAGTAACGTCACTGTATGTCTGATAATCTTTGTACCAGGATTGATAGACAGAATGTTTCACTACATGCTGTAAGTTCTGTTTGTGTGATTAATCTGTGTGGCAGAACCGGTCCTGACCTATTCAGCCCCCACCCATTCCTTGTTTCTAATAAAAAGATGCTGATGCTACAGGACTTCAGAACTCACTGGAGTTTGACCCAAAAGGTCGTTGCTCGAGTGACTTCTCCTTTTGCAAAAGTATCCTAAAAAAATGTACTCTCTCTCTGTGGTTCTTTGTTTAGGTTGGGTAACTTAGAAAATCCCCAACACTTAACAAAGAGGGAGGCGAATGAAAGTGGCTTGAAGTGAGTTTTAAAAGTCAAAAGTGTTCAGTTTGACTTTCGCGTCACATCTAGACACACGTCCCGGATGTATTCTGCACATTAGCCACAATTTTCTACCGACATGTCTTCTCCTGATTAGATTCTTGAGCAGAAACGTGGCATCATATCTAAATGTCTCAGACTGCAGACTACAACAGTTGTTTTAGGCTTCTCTAAAACAACTGATGTAAATCCCTTTCAGTCATTCTTCAAAACTCTGTTTTGTGTTCCCACAGTTTCTCTGAGTCTTCTTTGGATCTGTGAGTCCTGGGTGATGGACCTGAGCCCATCAGGTGATGTCATCGCCCTGCGCTTCCTGCTCTTCCTCAGCCACACCTACGGGGCCGTGATCTTCCTGATCACGTTCCTGATTGCTCTGGAGGCCTTGATCAGACTGCTGTGGCCCCATCTTGCTGTCGACCACAGGAGGGCGAGTCAGACGGAGGGCTTTAATCAGCAGGGTTGGTGTGTCAGGAAGGCAAATGCCAAAGAGGCGGAGGAGGACAACAGGAGCTTGCTGCAGGTTGTCAGCTTCTTCTGCTGCCTGTCAGTGTGGTTCTTCGTCGCCCTGAATGTCAGGTGGCACTGGAAGGTGGAGGAAGCGTGGGCTGCTGTTTGTTTGCACACGACCGACTCCCTTGTCAGATGTTTGCCCAACGCTCTTAGTCCCTCGCCTGTGAACCTGTGCTGGAGCATCCTCTTCCTCCTCGTGCTCCTCCTGATCATCGGCACGTGCCTGCAAAGACGATGCCAAGTCCCTGCACAGGTGCAGAAAACAAATGGCAGGAAACCATGTGGCTGCTGCGGGCTAAACCCCCTCCCAGCATTGTCTGCACCCCTCAGGGGTGTGCATCCTGGGATGTCCGTGCCAGAGCCGGAGGACAACTCGGGTAACTCTGCATATTCCTGCGACAGCGTGCAGATGTTGGTGCGTAACTATGGAGACTTTGTCCTCGCCTCCACTCATTGTTTGTCAGAAAAGGGAAGCGGACAGGAGCACGAGAGGACAAAGAGAGGTGTACCTCTGGCATTTATCACAGAGAAGCATGTGGACTCGCATCACCGAGGTGGGCGGTGGCTGTGGGGTTTTCCAGACCCAGGGGGGAATTTAATAATAGGGTTAGTGAGCGTGCTTTCCCTTTTTACGCTGCCCTTCAACCTCAGTGTGAATATTCTTCTGATAAGGACTATTGACTCCCTGCTGGATTGGTGTGTCCGATCTTTACTCTCATCTGCAGCTAACATCAGAGACACGTCAGCGTCTCACAGTGTGACACAGGTTTAAAAAAACAAAACTGTCCTCTGATGTAAAAAAAAACAACTAAAAAAATGGAGTGGAAACTTACTGGGTATTTCTTAGCTGTGGGCAGATGGCAGGTATATCTTTTAATGCTGCTTTGAAAGAAGAATAAACATACTTTGCTCAGCAGCTATTCACATGCTTGGAACAATATTTGCAAATGCAGGAAGGTCCTGAGGAAGCAGGCTGAGGCATGTATGGGCTCTAAACCTGAGTGAAACAGATGGCTGGAGGCATCTTCAGTCTGCTCAGAGCATCAGTTTCCTCAGATGCTGTCTTTACACAACAGGCCTCAGCAGTTTGGATACGAATGATTCAGGGGCAAAAAGTATTATGGAATTTACAGCATAATGTCTGTTGCAAAACGTCGACTGGTGGAATAAATACTTTTAGAGACTTGAAGCGGCACAAGAGCCTCTTTGCTACTCGCAGATGAGCTACATTTGAAACTATGAAGTACAAACGTTTGTCTTTTTGACGGATACAGGTATTAAAAATTGTTAAAGTTCTAGTTTTACAGTTGTGGATAAATTTGTTCCACAATAATCAGAAAAACAAATGATGTGACTGGAGCCGACAACTCAGGTTTGTCTCATCGGTCCCAGAAGCTTTGGGGCTCGTCAACATCCATTTTGGTGAACACAAGTCTGGGTTTTTTTTTTGGTTTTCTGTCAAAGTTGAGCCCTCCTGGGCCTTTTTCTATGAAGATCATTGTAATGGATGGTACAATCTTAAAATAATGACATACCCTGACCTTGGAGCTCAGCTTGACTGGTTATGGACGGTTTCCTTGGCTCTTTTACTTCCATCCTCATCTGTCTGATCAACCTGGGTTTGGATTTTTGGGTTTGCAGGGTCAAACATTTACTTTGAAACATGACTATGATGCAAAAATCTATCGTCTCTTTATGGGTACCAACAAATCTGTTTACAGTATGGAAAGATTTGTTAGTCTATCTTTGTAAAATAAACAAATCATTTTAATTTCAGTTTTGTTTTGTTTATTCAATCACATACTAAAACCATGCAGATATAGGTTTGGCAACTGTTGTGATCTTAACCTTTTCACGAAGCAATGAAGGATTGTTTCAATGAGACGTAAAGGTGCCAACAAGTTTATCCATGTGCTAATGAAATGGACAAATTGCTAAATAATCCGCTCGTGAGTGAAGAAATTGCTTTGATTCTTAAAGTGGAATATGTTGCAAAAGGTTAATCTAACTTCAACGAAAAAGGGGAGAAAACCGACCACAGAAATGCAAAAATAAAAGGGAAACTAAAGTTAAACACAGAGAGAAAGATGTCTTAAGATAGACAAATTAATTCGACAAACTGAACAATCCCAAAAAGACCTAAATAAACTGGGTTTCTATCTCAGACTAAAGCTGTGGCCTTTCTGAGTAAAGTTTATTTACACTTTCAGGTCAGTTTGTCATTTTCATTTGCATGTAAGAATGAGTGTTTACATGACAAACTTGTGATAAATGGAGTAACTTGTTCAACCTGTTCAAGAAAAGAGCTAACCTGTGCTGAACTTTATTTCACTCTGAACAGCTGAACCAAGTTAGTTGAACGTCCAAATTACCACACATTTTATTTAATGCAATAAAAACTTTGAATTGTCTTGATGCATCTTTTAAATGTCTGGCAACAAGTTTCTGCAGGAACAAGGTGTTGGAGATTTTATTGCCTTCAGGCGGGGCTGTAATTAGGCGTCTTAGTTCAATGTCCTGCTCTAACTTCTGACTTCATCTAAAACTCAGTCCACTTGATTTAAGTCTTTATTTGTGCGCAGGTCAGGGACTTTCTGCTCTGTTTCTAACCTGTTTAAGCTTTTCAATAAAGACAGTAAAGATCCAGTTTGTTACCTTCAAAACCAATCCATGTTTCAGGGAATTCTGTGACTCTGAAAACACTGAGATCACTGAAAAAAACCTTCTAAATAACCTGTCGTGTTCATTATGTTTCAATGTTTCTTTGATGCGTTTTGTTAAAAATGTGAGAAATAAAAATTCCTGAAACTGTTTCTAAATAAGAACAGAGTTTGTATGTGGTTTATTTTAAGAAGAGGTGTGTTTGTGTTGCCAGCGTTCTTTGTCTTCTCCTGACAACTTATCACCTCACTGCTCGTCTCTCAAACCACATCAACAGGTTGATGTCATCTTGAATGTCAGGAGTAAATTTACCCCGAAATTCTTCCCAAACAAAAGGAATCCTTCCTGAACCTGCAGCAGTTGAACTTGAGCTCTTTTTCCTCTATCAGGAAACCCCTGCCTGTGTAGTTTTACAGGAAAACTGGAGGAAAAAAAACAACACAGACTCATAAGAAAACTGATTTGAAAGGAAGCTGCGAACACAGTTGGAACCCACTCGTTTTTATCATCTACAAACAATAAAGTGTCTATTTTTTGTTATCTTGTCACTAATAGTTTCCATGGCAACGCATCGTCTTTTTTTGACTTGCATCGGGCCAATTATAGCAGATTTTAGAACAGTTGAGCAATATTTTATTTTATTTATTTATTTATTTTAAAAAACAAAACATGTCTTTGTGAGAATTTGGCCATTTTCCATCATTTTGCCCCCTTTTTTGTAAGATAAAACAATGAAATGAGGTGGAAACTGTGGAGAAAGGTTTAAAAACTGACAAGCGAGTTAGATGAGTATGGAGGCAAATGAACAGCAGGTGGCACTCTGCTACAGAAAAGGCTCTGAAGCTCCTGACTTTCAGCAGGTAACAGGAGCTGCAGGAGAAGGATAATGTTTGCAGGCTGAGTCACCTCTGATTGAGCCACAGGGCTTCTGCTTCAGAAATGTAGAGACTTGTGCAGACAAATGCTTTAGTTTTCAGCTGTGCTAGATCACTTGAAGAGAGACAAGATCTTCTGTGACTTTATTACAGACGACAGTGTAACAAGAGCAACGGCTTTTAGGGGTTTTTGTTTGAAAGGAGGATAAAATGACATGAAAATGAATATGTAGTTCACCTACATATGTTCAGTCCAGAAAAGAGGATGTAAATTAAAGGCATATTGCCTTCTGCTTTTCATGCTCGAGTTTTAGACTGAGATCATTGAGAAATTGTAGTTGTTTTGGTCAAACCTTGCAAATAAAGTTAGTTGCGATATTGTGAGATGTCATGTTCAGAGTATGTGTTGTGGATGTTTCTCAGCTACTACCACATCAGATTTTAGCTCAGTATCTGTTAAAATGGCTGAGCTGGAGACATTTTTCTTTTGTTTCAGCTAATGGTGATGAGCTGAGTGTCCAAAAGTGAAACAGTTGTAGATGTTCATCCAATGACAGTTTCATTAAAATCCATCCGGTGGTTCATGGGATATTTTGCTAACAAACAAACAGGGTTGACTCCTACAGGTAATGACTGAGGCTCTTGAACAATGAGTAGCACTTGGGTCATGTGTTGTTAAGGACGCTCAGCTACTAGCACAATATTTGTAACATCAGCTGAGTTGTAGCCATTTTGTTTTCATTTATAATAGTGATATCCTGAGCTGCATCTGTACTTTCTGCACTGCAGCTAATGTTTGTTTTACAGTATTAGAGCTGTAGAAGTTAATCATGTGAGCGGCTGACAGTGTTTGTTTTATATTTTCATATTTGCCTATTTTGTTCAAGTCTGCACTCCCACTCCTCTCTACAGTAATTACTTTTCTTGACTTCACCTAACCTTTTTATGTTTCCTCGGGTTTTGAATACAAAGTGACTATCTTGGTGCCTTTTGAGTCGAAATTGCTATATATATGTGTGTGTGTGTGTGTGTGTTTATTTTCTCCCCTAAAAAAGTGTTGTTTTTTTTGTTTTAACAAGACACCCACAAGTGATTTCAGCTCAGCCTAACAGCTGACTAATCCTCTGATTCACCCACATGTGACTTAATTTGTCTGCTTTAAATTTTCTGACAAAATATGTCAGAAAATTTGTCACATTTTACACAACCAAGGTTTGATCTCTTTCTTTTAACAGGATGTAAAATGTGGTTTGAACCAAAAGGAGAAACAATGTTGAGTTAAAGGGAAGCTCAAAAGGTAACACCTCTTTGTGTTTCCAACAGCTGAACTTGTTTTTGAATGAAAAAGAAAGATTAGAGCTGTGTAACTTGATGATCACATGAATAAAAGTGTTATACATTAATACAGAAATCAGGAACTACTGGGAGGTAAGCAGTGGTTTTAAAGAAGACCTGTTTCCCAAAGCGTTAGTTCACATCTTTTAATGTAGGTTTCTGTTCATGAACAATTATTATCTTACCTGTTGTAGATAGGTCTTAGCGATTAACCTTGACAGGACTGACAAGCTAATGGCTAGTCCGAACGAGACCAAGACCACAGTGGATCGTTGCTGTTTTAAAATAACTCCAGTCTCACAAATTTCATATCGGTTTATGCAAACACTATTTTATAAGCCTTAATCCAGCCATTTATTTTACATTACTTGGTTAATCCAGCAGAAATGTTATCATACTCCTGCAGGAAGTTGCCCCTGGCTGCATAAAGTCAGCAACAGCTGCTAGCTGTTGCTGACTTTATGGAAATAAAAGCCGAATGCAAACTGGAAAGCATTGCAAGCATTTATAAAATGTTGTTTGCAAGACTCACAATTAAATTTAGGTAGCAATACATAACACAGCCTGGTCTGTACTGGGTGCTTACCTGCTACTACCTAATACCTAACAGGTAAGTACTGGTAAGTATCTGGCGCGTACCAGGTTTGTACCCAGTGCACACAGCTAATAGTACCAGTTTAACAGATACCAGGTGTGTAGCAGCTAAGTTTCAGGGGAGAACTGGCACCAGTGTGTCTTATTTACTGCTACCAGGAAAAGGTATTTTTTAAGACAGCAGCAACCCGTTTTGGTCTTGGCTCCACTCAGCCGAGGCTTTGGCTGATCGTTTCAGTCTTAATTAAACTCCATTTCTCCAAACAGAAGTTACTGAAAAGCACATCTACAACAGGTAAGATACTGTTTGCAATCTTTCCATAAAACCCCAATTCAAGTGATCTGAACTCTCTTTAGGTTTATAAAACAGAAAACATTAGTGTCTTTACATTGCTTGTTTTGTCCAAATAAAATCCAAAAGCATCTGCAGTGATATTAACAGGAAAACTCACATTTAGGAAACTAAACTGAGCCTCAACAACACAACCTTTGTCAACGTGTGTGTGATAACCTACTTCAATGATTAATGAGTGAACTGTTTCTGCACCGAGGTGATAAGTCGGCCTCCGTTTGCTGATTTTATTTTTACAGGGCAATCACGAGCCTCCAGTCCTTCCCTGACCAAACACAGTAAATAATCCTGAAGCCTTCAGACGACGGCTCCGTTTGTGCCACATTGAAACTGAAGTTCTTGTTCAAAAAGTAAGCTTTTCTTTTTGTTTTGTTGGGTTGTTTTTTATATATATATATATATATCTTTTCATCACTTACAAAATTAGAAACATCCCACTCTAGCCCGAGGAGGGCCGAGCAGACTGGAGTCGGACACAAAGGGGAGTTCTGTGACTCCTTAATGGACACTTTCCCCTCAGGTCTAAAACATCTATTACAGGACAGGCCACATTCTGCTCTGGCATAAATCCCAGGATAGAGAAGTAGCCAGATGCTAAATGTGAGGCTGTGCTCGGAATAAATGGCACTTTGTTTCAAACTGTTTGTTGTGGGCCAGCTGTAATCGTGATGCAACAAGACTCAATTGCTTTGATGTGTGAAATAATAAAGCAGCAGGGAACGGTTTCGCTCGTGGAAATAAAGGCCCTCTCAGGGTTTTCGATGCAACGCTTGACTCAGAAATCAACTCTCTGTCATGATCTTGAATCTTAAGACGGTTTCTTTTGCCGTTTATGCTCTCAGACGGTAAACGAAAGGGACTTGTTGGCAGCAGTGAGACGTCACTGAGCTCCAGAAGATGTCTCTTTCGCTCATTATGTTACACGCCTGAGCCTCTGACGATCGCCCAACAACTGAGTAATGAAAAGAGAAAAAAATCTGAACAGCTTCCCACCTCCCAGCTGGGTAGCGTAGCAGAACTGGGAGTTTTGGCTCATCTGAGCTAAAATATGTGGCATGAAACTCACTGAGCTGCTTTGAGTATCAACAAGCAGAGGCAAAGTCTTCCTCATCTTCGGCTCATATGTTTCATTTTTAGGATTTTATTTCAACTGGAGCGCTTGTTTTCACAGTAATTTAATTAAGCTCACGTATCACTGATAATTATTAAGTTCAGACAGTTAAAAACACCTGGTATTTATTTACTGAAGCAGTGTTTGAATATTTCAGATCTTATAAAAAAAAGGTGAACCCATTTCCAACGTTAAGGCCTAGCATTCCTTGAAGGAATGCATATCGCCCGCCGTCTTTCATGTCAGAGTTTTAGACTGAAAGGATCTTATGCTGGGAAGGAACAGAGTTATAGCTGTTTTGGTCAAACCTTGTAAATTACATTAGGCACGATCGATCGATTCATTAACTTTACTCCCTTTTTCTGGGCAACATAGAGAAAAACAACCATTCAGACTCTCTCTCATACCTCAGGATAGTTTAGAGTTGTCAATTAACCTAAAATGCATGTTTTTAGACAAAGGGAGGAACATCTGTGTTTGATGAGGTCACTCGGCTGTGGAGGCCATCTTGAATTGGGTGGATGTTGTGGATGTGTACCCAGGGATTTCTCTGAGATTTTCTTTTAAATCCAGTGGTTCACAAGGTATTTTGCTAACAGATGGACACTGTTGAGTCCAATCATTGTTGGGGATGATTCTCAGCTACTACCACACCAAACTTTAGCTCTATATCTCTAAAACTGACAGACTTGGAGCCATTTTTGTCTGCTGAGATTAGCTGCGGGAGACATTTTGAATGGGGCTGACTCCCAAAGTTAATCAGATGTTTGGGATTGAACCATCAATCCTGCCATCTTGTAATTTATCCAAGGAGTGACAGCAATGGCATATTAAGTGTAACCAAATAAAATCTTCTCAGACTTTATTTGGATACACTTGGAAAAAAAAAAGCAAAAAAACAAAACAAAAACATGTTGATTAAAAAATGTCCAACAGATGATCAGACTCAGTGATCGTGGGCCTCCAATGATTAACCTTTACTAATATTTTAAAAAAGCTAAATACATTAAAGACAGTACATTATTTTCCTAAGAATGGTAGCATTTTTATATCAAACATATTTTAGTGTTGTTTGATTTTATCCTTATAAGATCAACCCAGACTTTAGATGGTATTACGTTGATCTTCACTTTTGTGAAAAACCTTGAAGTTATCTTTAACCTTTATTTTCTCTTTAAACCATCGTATAAACTTCTAAGATCAGTGGGTTTCACCCTTACATCGTCAGATCTGGGGACGTGCTGTGCTTCAGAAAATCTTGTCTGTGCCTTTGGTATTTCTGGGCCAAACTGCTGTAATTCCTTGTTACTGAAATGTCCAAATAGCTCTGTAAAAAAAAAAAAAAACGCCAGCTGATCCGTAATTCCGCAGAAAACATTCTGCCAAGACCTAGAAAGAGAAATATCCAGTTTCAGCTTCTTCACAAGCACAAAGCCCCCAAAAGTCCAATAAAGACGAAGGATTTGGAAGTGCCTCCGGGTGCGTGTGCTAACCTCATTTTGGTGCTTTTTTATGCTTCAGACAAGATTCTGACCTCAGACAGGATTCTTCACTCTGAGTGGAAGAAATTCAAACTTGTAAAAGAAGAGACTGCTGCCCTGTAAATGTGTTTTAAACATCTGATGTATTTGTAGGCCACTGGCTTCCTGTTGCTTGGAGAATTAAAATCTTCCTTCTGGCTGTTTTACAAAACACTAAACGGTCTGGGTGCTAAAATCCATCAAGACCTCCGAGGTCGTCTGGATCAAATCTGCTCTCGGTTCCCGGAGTCAGAACCAAACATGCAGAAGACTGATTCATAGGAATACATAAGAACCGTTCTTTAGGTATCTGCACTGACGCCTGCGTGTTTCTGCCTGACCGTCCTGCTGATGTCGGCGTTCCTTCTGGCTGTTTTTACTGAAAACACAACCAGTTGAGGCAGATGGTCATTCCTCTCAGAGCCCGATTCTGCAGGAAGTTTGTGCTTGTTAGGAGTTCAGAGTCTCTGGTGTGACAGAGTGTTTCTCTGGATGGCTTGGAGTTAAACAATTTTCTTTAAAAACTATTCTGAGCGGAGATACTTTTTTCTTTTATATTGTCAATCATTTTGTAACTGGTGTGCAACACTAAACTCTACACCAGTGTTTCTCAACCTTTTTTGGGCCAGCGCCCCCCTATCCATTATCAAGGCCTCTTACCGCCCCCCTCCC
>NC_051433.1:10547269-10615176 GCF_001649575.2 Kryptolebias marmoratus | reverse complement strand
ATGTAAGAGAAATAAATAATTCCAAGGGTAATATCACTAAAGAGAGCGTTCCTTTCTCAAAGTAACTGCCATGTGGGACAAATTATAAAAATGATACTCTGATGTCCCGTTCTCCTGAAGGTAGCATGGAGCTGCGTTAAAAAGAAACACCATCGATACAGCTGCAGTTCTGTAACGGTTTGAATATTTTAGGCCACAATATTTTTGCAAGTAGTTCAAAGTTTAAACTGATATTGTTGTGAATCTTTTGTATAAACTTTACCTTTAAGCAAGAATATCAACGCCCCCCTTTTGAAAATATTGCTGCCAGCGCCCCCAGTCATCCTCTCAACGCCCCCCGTTGAGAAACGCTACTCTACACTGATCTTACATTGAAAAGTATCAAAGATATTAAGTGTTTCCAGTCTTGTTTGCTCTCGCCAGACACGTTTGAACACATTTTATTACATGGTGTTGGAGTTCACTTACATCAGTGGTGTCCAATCCTGGTCCTGGAGGGCTGCTATCCTGCAGGTTTTAGATGTTTCTCTGCTCCAACACACCTGATTTGAATGACTGAGTGATTAGCAGGCTTCTGCAGAACTTTAAGACCTGCTGAAGAGCAGAGAAACGACTAAAACCTGCAGGATAGCGGCCCTCTAGGACCAGGATTTGACACCACTGACTTACATAAACTGAGATTCCTTTTCTTGGTTCTGTGAAGAGTCATCCCAGCCGGTATCATGAGAAAAATATGGATTTGCTTCAGTTTTAAAACAAAACCACTCCAGCCCTACGGCAGCACTTTAAATGGAAACCACGACAAAGATGGGGTCTGATTTTTACAGTAATTTATTGTACATTAAAACATTTCCTACAATCCTCCAGCACACTAGAGGGTTTTTACACAATGACAGGTACGCAGAGGCCGCCATCAAAAGACACAATCATCATTATAATCATCAAGTCATAGTAATGATCAGAATTATCTGATTTTACCGTTTTTTTTAAACCATTAGCATCACCAGTAACCCAACGCCAAATAATATTCACACTGAATGAAGCCGACCCACAATGAGGTCCGCGACTCGGCAAACTGGGGTCGAATTCTGGTTTAACCTGCAGGAAGCAGCAGCTGGTGGAGGTCCACTTTGTTGGGAAAACTCGGACGAGGACCGAACAAAAACAGAAAACGAGATCACGGAATAAACCCACAAGCGGTCGTGCGTGGGTACACGTCTTTTAAGGAAATTGTGCCTCTCAGTGACATAATTCAGAGAACCTCCCGGGCTCCAGCGGGTCTGCGCACGTTAAAACAGATGCCGAGAGGAAACCCTGCAGGTTCCTCACAATCCGACCACAGTTTGCTTCCTACTGCACGTACGGGAATCACTTCCTGTGAAAGAAAAAGGGCACTGCCCCAGTTTTCGTATAATACATCATTGAACAACACACACACACATAAACGCAAAAGAAACGAAGAGGAAGGTTGCTGCTTTTGTTTGTTCATTACTGGATTTTTTCCAAAGAGCATCTTGTCGATCGCTACCTGATCTTAAAGGATTGTGCAATTAACACTTTTGGCCACTGCGTGTTCAGAGGACAAAAATCAACCAAAGCTGAGCCAACACACACACACACACACACACACCCCTCAGTATTCTGGCTGGGCTGAGTGACTCCAGGCTCTCACAGCACATTTCTGTGTAACTTATGATAAACAAGAGCACTTGAGGCACGTAGGGCAGAAACATAAACATGACTGAGCCTCGGGAGGAATCATCGGTGATTTTTATCATCATGCAACACAGCAGCAGACTTAGGAATGCAGACGCCAAAATGCTCGAGTTTACCCACTCATTTCCATTTTATCAGATAATTGCCATTTCTCCAGTAACATTCAGTTTCATCTTACTTAATAAAAGACGTGACCTAAATAAAAGCAGCTGAGTCTCATATAGTCTTAAGTCTTTAGTGGTTTCCCCATCTGAGACAATATGCTTTTAAAAATCCAACATCTCATATATTTCCTCTGATGGTATGATTTAATATTAATTGGGTAATGTGACAAAATGGAAATAAAAACGCGACCGGAAGCAGTGATGCGTTTCGCTCGAACAGCGAAGAAAACAAGTGAAGTGCGAGCCAACTTTAGGATAAAAAGGTAGATTTTTGGGGGAGTAAATATCAGAAACATAAAACTTGCACCAGCAGGACAAGAGACATACTCCTATTCATCTTTGATCTTTTATATACAAACATCAAACAGTCCTTGCTCTGATATTAGCAGCATATTTCTGCACCGCCTCATCCCCACTCCCTAAAAACGATTGCTTATTCAGCATGAGATGGCTGAGCCACACGAACATGAGCTTTACTCACAGTAATAAAAACTGGATGGGAGAAACTTGAACAAAAAGCTGGTGGTTGCTTTTTCTTTTTCTTTCGTTTTTTTTTTTTTTTGTTAGGGCTCAGGAAAGCCAAAAATGCAAGTATTGATTTATAAACCACGAGATGTTATCCGATTAGAAATGATCAGAGTGAATTTTTTTTGGCTGACCAGAACCCCCAAATGGCTGTGCTGTCAATCACTTTCCACGAACACGACAAGGACAAGACTACAGCCGAGAAAGAGGAAGGGATTGTTTTTCATCTTGCTCCAGTTTTTTTGTCACATCTGACAAGCCTGGAGCTTGATAGGGAGCAGGATGCCTGGATGTGTGCAAGGTGGGCTGGAGACGGGTACTTTTAAAAGGAAAGGGTTTCTTTCTTTTTTCCCCCCCGTTTGTTGATTTTGTCAGTTTTTCTCTCATTGCTGCCACAGACCTTAGAGAAGCCCAGGGGTCCCCTCTGTCCCCATTTAGTGCCATTTTTTTAAAATGAAAAAGATTGCAGAATGAAGCTCAAGTGCAAACCATAACTTTTAAGACAAGGTTCAAAAGCAACATCAACCATGACTCCTAATAACATGGACCTGAAGGAAAGAAACATTTAAAACACCTCATTACCCAATTTTTAAACACATATTGTCCTATAGATTCACCTGTGGTGGATCCATCCGATTTGGTCATTTAGCAGCCGCGGCGTGTCGCTCTTAAAGACGGACCGTGTTGATGCGCAGGGGCTGCACATTCTTGCCGTTTGCGTGACTCTGGCCGGGGCTGAAGTAAGGGAAGACCTTGGTGGAGAATTTCTCTCGGTACGTATAGAGCCAGGACATGTCGTCTGCGTTATAGAAGATGAGCAGGCCTTTCGGGTAGTCCAGGAACACGCCCACCTTCTCTAGCTTGCTCTTGACGTTGAGGCGGGTCCAGGGCTCGGTGCAGGCGCTGTACTGGTTGCCGTCGTGCATGACGATGCAGTAGAAGCCGCGGCTCGGCTGGATCTGGATGCTGCCCTTGCGGCTCACCGTCTCGTTGGCCACGCCAATCATCCACTGCGTCTTTTCGGACACCATCACCTCCCAGTAGTGAACGCCGGACACGAAGCCCTCCGCCCCCAGGACGGACACCTCCACGTCGAAGCGCCGAGGGGAGTCCTGCAGAGGCTGTGGGTGGAGGTTCCCGTAGGCCACGATGGTGCAGTCGTCTGAGAGGATCAGTCTTTGGTGAGCTGTGATGGGGTCAAGGGTCAATGCTGCTGGCACTGAAAATGAGAGGCGGACAGAGGAAGAGTCAGCACTCAGCGCTTCATCAATTTATCACACACGGGTGACTTTGTTTTAATTAAAACCAGCAGATCCAAAGAATTAGGAGGAAAAAAAGAATGTTATGACTCAGCTAAGAGCAGCAGGATTATCTTAAGACCTCGTCTCCTGTGTTTTCTGTCAAACTGTTGTGTCAACAAATTACTGCTGAGGCAGCTAAAAATACATCCAAGCTCACTTATTTTACAAAACAGGTGAGATCAACACATGAACTATTGATTTCATATCATTTAAATAAAAGTTTCTCTCTTCTTTTTGTTATTTTTATCAATTAAAAACTAAAAACTTAAACTGTTGTATGAACTGAATCATGCATTATTTAAAATCTGTTTCACCATTATGCATAAACAACAGGTCTCCAAAGTAAAGTGTTCTCCTGAGTTCTATAAGTTAGTGCCGTTTCAGCAGATCCAAGCCACTCCAGGAGCGTAAACAACACAGTGAAGCAATAATTACAGAGACGGGAGGAGCAGCTTTGGCTCACAGGTCTGTAGGAGGCCTGCGTTTATGTGCCGTTATGGCTTTTGAGGGAGGATTTGTACCCAAACCTGCTGCAAGTGTTCAGCTTTTTTGGAGAAAACAATCAGCATTGGGGACTGGTTTATTTTGTTTCCTTTGACATGGAACAGAATCAAGAAAAAAAAAAAAAGTGGTAAAATGTTGTTTTTTTTTCCTGCATTTGCTTCAGCAGGAATGGATGAAGGTGAAATGTCTGGCAACCTTCCAGCTGACGGGACGACACAATGACAACTCAAGTGTTTGTTACAATCAAGTCATTAAATATTCACACAGAGTTCCTGTTGGGGGCCAAAATGAAGACGCACACGAGCATAAACACACAAAGGAGAATCGGTCTTTCCTGCCAAACACGAGAGGGTTTAAAAAAAAAAGGAAAACTCCTGTATTTGGATGTTATTTCCAGTAACTGAACAGAAACGACTGTACGGAGGCTGAGGGATGATGGGAGAAATGTTTTACACCGTCTCTGGTTACTGCAGCTGATGGATTGTAACCAATTGTTTCGTTTGGCAGGCTGCCTGTCCTCTTCCTCATCTGACAACAATTTGAAATTAAAGAATTGATTACTGGAGTTTTTTTTATTTATTTTTTTAATCCTCAGATTGCTTGTTTAAATGATCTCTTGTTAGCTTCTCTCAGGACCTTCAAACGCTGAAGGACACCCCTACCATCCAGGCCTGAACGCAGATTTTCATCTGTGAAGAAGCCCAGAAGCGTTTGAGGCTCAGTTCTTCCGCTCATATTTATGAGCCTAACATTCAGCAACACACACACACACACACACACAGATAAGCGTTTAGTTTAACAACTTGTAACACCGTATTTTTTAATTTCCTCTCAAAAGCTCGGCGGTATGATGCCACTCTGCAGTCAATATAAATATTTAAATAGAACTTTTAAGTAGCAATTTGCATAACAAAATTAAAAAGTGTGTGAGAAATAACTTAGATAAAATAATCAAAGCGATCTGGGCTCATAAGTGTGCAAACTTCTAAATTAACGCTGTTGAAAAACACCTCTTGATTTTATTTCAGCACTCAGTCTTTTGGGATAAGAGTCTATTAGTCGGAAACATGTTGACTACGCCGCTCTTCTCTGCAAAATTATTCTAAATCACTCAGACTGAAAGAGCATCTCTCCTCTGTGACTCCTCTTCACACCATCCTGAATGTTTTTTTGTTTTTTTCAAGTGGGAACAGGTCTGAGCCCTTCAGAGAGCTGATCTGCAGCTGAACCTTTTCCATTCTGGATTTGGATGAAGGCGTTGGCCTGTTGTTGAGCTAAGAAGCCAAATGTGTCTTCATCTCTAAATTCTGAGCAGATCATCACACGTTATGATTCTAGGGGAGGTTTTTCCATTGCGGTAAAAGTCAAAACATCTCCAAAATTACAAATAAAGCAAATGTCTTGTCAGAAACATGCTCTTGATCCTAATTAAAGAAACATGGTAGCTTTAGATCAACAGTAGTCTCATATTTAACCAGGGAAAAGATAGATCTACTTATTTAACTCCAAGCAAGAGGAACAATAACCATGTCTTTCAGTTGACATAAAAAAACGTGGGACCAAGCACACAGCCCACATGTATGAGTTGTTGTATCTGCATTTGAGGAATGCTCACTTACCTGGTGAAATGTCCTGGAAGAGTGATTTCCATATTGTGTACTGTAAGGGCCCCATGTATTTGGATGTGGGGAAATCCTCGTACGTCAGATTGGTCTCATGTATTTTCCCTTTAACCCTGGGTCAGAAAAAACAAACAAACAGATCAATAATGCACCGTAAACCTGCTTGAGTCATTCTTTTTTTTTTTTTTTTTTTTTTAACCAAACACTGACTTTCCCAGGTTTGCTCATTTAAAATGTTCCATTATTGTCGTTACACAGGCTGCAAACTACTTTGTGAATTTTGAACCACACGGATGAAAAGGTCAAACACCATTTTTCAATTTAGTCCAAGTAATGAGTCAAACATTAAGTTAAAAACCCCTCTTCTTCAAGTTATTTAGTGCTCATCATCATCATCAGGCCTGCTGAAGAACAAATGTGATTTTAAAACCAAAAGTACATTTTTATGTTTTTTATATCTCAATTTTGGGACATCCTTTAACAGGCCTCAGGTACATTAGGTGTTCTAAGAATAATCAATAGAAACTATGATCCAAGGAAGGCTCGGCTGAGGCTGATCAGGCCCGGGTGTGTGTCCCTAAACCATCTGGGTTTGTTGAAAGGTAGATTAGGATTAAAAAAAAAAAAAAAAAAAAGCTGGTTTGAGTTTGGCTCTCAAGTCTGTTCCACCGATCGACACACACCGAGGCCTTGATCAAATACTCCATCTGTTTGTCAAGTATCAGCACAAGCTTAAAAAAACAAGTCGTACAAGTTTGTCATAGCAGTCACGTTTGCCATAACAATAACGCTCATAATTCTTGGGCTGAGCAAAGGAGATGGAATCTGGATCGACTCCCCGCTCCAAACACTTCCAGTTGGAGAGCGTCTTTTCTTCAACGGGGTGGAACTTCTCAGGAAAAGTTAGAGAATATTACGAAAGAGCTGATTACTCATGTGATCTGAAGGTCCAAGTCTGTATTCCTCCCTTTAGACTGGATTCATTTCCCACACTTGAAGCTTTGTATTCATGTATTGTGTGTTTAATAACTTTAACCTTATGAAATATATTGTTAATATTCTTTTCAACTAAACCAGGGTCCCTCCTGTATTAAACAAAGCACCATAACTTCGCACATCAGCACAGGCTATTAAGGATATTGTTCCACTGAAGCAGTATTTTAAAAAAGGTACTGCATTGTAATAATTAATATGGAGAATGAAAAACGTGCTTACTTGTGCAGTTCTTGACAGTTTTTAAATTAGACAGAAAAAAAAAACTAACTTGCAATCACACAACCTAGTTTTGATATGTCAAATAATTTAATTGATTTAAGCCTGATTAATTACATAATTTCCTAAATTTAAGTATACTTTGAATCTTTTCTGTTTCGCTAATGTTCAACTTTAATCCACTTTGAAATATTAAACTGTCCAATCAAATTGTCCTCACGGCCACCTCCCTGATTAGACATTACAGCTGGTTTATTTCAGGCCTAAAGCTCCATCTGTTCAGGGATTAGTTCATGCTGTTGCTCAAATCTCTACTTTCTCCAAAATGTCAGCAGCCTCAGCCCCCTTTGAACATACGTTTTGAACGTTGAAAAGGTATCATATCAGTTTTAATGCCATAGATTGTCAGTAAACCAAATCCTTCTTGGACATCTCTCCACAGAGCCGGTCACATACCTCTCCGAAGTTACAGCCACGCCCTCCAGGAAGTCGTGGCGGCCTGTTTCGTTGAGGCGCTCCTGCAGGATCTGGATGCCCTCCTTGACGTCGCGCAGCTGCTGACTGTAGCTCTGGATCTTGTGCTCGATGTCGGACAGCTTGCGGGCCGTGTCCATCTCCAGCTCCTCCAGCATGCTCTTCTGACGCTCGCGGAGGAAGCGATGAAGCCGCTCGAACGCGTCGCCGATGGTCGCACGCAGACTCTTGGCTGAGGACTGCAAAGAAGACGCAAATGATGGCTCTTCGGGAAAACAAACCTGAGTAAATACTATTCAAAAAGACTCTGATGCAGACTTCCTGACTGCAGTTAGGTGAGTTTGTTGTGCACTTCAGTCGCAAAAGCTCAACTCTTAGAGTTCAATAATTCAAGAGCCTGTACAGTACTCTAAACTGTGTTAATATTACATTAACAGCAGATATTGATTTTAAGAGGCTTCAGTGAGCAGCGCGTAAACAAGCGTTTGCTCATTTTCAATCACGAAAATAGAGTATTTTAAACTACTGTATCGAGGAGAGGCAAGAAAACACCAACAGAAATAACAGAAATGACCACCGCAAAGAGTCGCAGAGGGCAACTTGAGTGGGAGGAGCAGTGGGCAGACGGAGGCGCTGAAACCATTAAAGAGTGAACCGAGCCGTTTCCAGAAAAATCTAAAGAGTTGAAGACTGTGATTCACAGCTCGAGAGGAAAACAGGTAACAGGACATCAAACAGAATAGATCATTAAAATGTTCAGAGGATTGAGAAGACAGAATAAAGAGAAGATGTGTGACAAGTCGAGTCATTTATATATATATTTTTAAAAGGTTTTCTTTACATTGTTTGCTGAGAAATTCAAAAGATGTCGTCTCACCAACAAGCAGCACCTTGAAACGAGGACAGTCTTGGTACAGCAAACATTTAAGATGAATATCCTGACTCCGTCTTTAAAGTGGCTGCATTTAAGAGCTGTGATTCACACTTTAATTCTTCTCCCCAGAAAATTCAATCACTCTCCAACAAACCGCAGCCACGTTCCCGCCGTTCATCGCAGTTCAAAGACGGGCGTTCTCACTCTTCCTGCGGGAACCTATTTGTGACCACAATTTCTCTGCAAAACCCGAGCTCCGTGGCACGAAGGTGGGGATGCAACAGAATCCCGCCTAGTAAAGAGCTGAAGACTGCTGGTGTGAAATAGGAGGACGACCGAGCAGACAAGCCATCAGTCACACTGACATGTTTGTCGTTTTGGCCCAGCAGGCTGCGATGGCGCCGAGCGGGTGTCTGCAGCCTTTGGAGACGGCAGGCTGGCCATTTTTCAGGGGAGCGTGTCATTATCAAGTCATTTCCTGGTGGGCATATGAATTGTACACAAGAGCCAAGGACTCTAAATAGATTTTGAAAACCCTAATATAGAGGAACTGATCTCAATGCTGGTTTTACACTGGCGTTTGTTTTGCTTTGGCAACAGAAGATCACTCTAAACAAAACGAGTTCAGGCAACCACCAACTGAACAAAACGAGGAGAAAAAGCAGGGAGACATTTCATTGTCAGCTACCCAAATGCATCAAAGATCAATGCAGTGACAGCGTGGCCCACTTCCAGGAAGAGCACTCTGTGCAAATGGATGTAAAACTAATGAGATCAGCTCATTTCCAATGAGCTGAAAGACCTATATCTCGCAGTCCGAGCGAGTCGATAAAACAGACAGGGCTGACTGTTTCTGTCAGAGCCGAGGCCGAAACGAGAAGGTGAGCGATGCAGCAACATCAGGCAGGAGGTCACGCTCAGGGCTGTGATACCTTGAGCGATACATAGCTGGTCAATAGCCTCGGTGTTCTTACAGGAGAGAAGACCGCGGCGTGCGTCTACGCATGAGTGTGTTTGTTTGAGGGGTTTAAAGACTGACATATCGAGCAGAAGCCTCTGGTTCACTGATAAAAACAGTTTCGCGATTAAAGAGCTACTCAGTAAATCAGTAAATGTTAGAAGTTCAATGACAATCCAAAACACTTTGAAAAAGAATTAATAGTAACCAATAAAAGGGCATAAATCCAATTAAATTGTGATTATTTTCTGCTTTGTGAGACAGCTTGTTTTAAGGTTTTCACAGCCAGCATTTAGATGCTTTAAAAGAGCTCAAAGATTTCTTACTTTGATGTAAAATATTGATATTAGTATAATTATTAACTTCATAAATTAACATGTTTATTACCTCAATTACCCTGAAAACATTCAGCTGGTAAAATGTCAGGATACATAACGGCCAATAACTTTGTTTCATGCTCAAACAACATCCTTTGAAACCTAAAGAACAGATCATGTAAATCTGCTATTTGTCATTAAAACATTCCTATCTGGAAACACTTTATATTTCAGTGAAAGAGATCACCTCTCATCTGACCAGTAGATCCAGCAGAGAAAAAAGTATATTCGAAAATAAAGGTTACTTCATACAAACAATAACTTATTTGTATTTTTACTCTATTTAATAATCTACGGATTCCTGCTCCCTTTTCCTGCAAAGTTACGATCTCCTCCACAAACACTAACAGCTCTGCAGAAAGGTCTGGTGTGTTCGATTGCAGTTTTATTTTTTTTTCCAATAGATGATGGCGCTGTCTTTGCCACTACGTCCTGAAGTTGTTCTGGAGTGAAGGAGCCCTTAGAGCCTTCATGTAAGACATCGGATTAATGCGGTTCTCCAAAGGACGGGGGCAGCGCCCATTCTTGCAGCCATGAGCATCCTTATTGAGAAGCGTGTTTTCCTCAGTGCTGATCACAGCTGGAGCCATGACTTTAGACTAAATTATCTTTAAACACTTTCAGACTGCACTTAAAACCAAGCTATTGGTAGCCCTTTATATGTCCTTACACCAATCAAGTACGCTCAATAATATTGTAAAAGTATTTTACTTGATAAAGTCATTAACCTCTGAAATTTAAGCAGTGTTAACATTAAAGATCTAATATTTTTATTGACAAAAATACTGACAAATAGATTCAAAACCTGTAGCTTCAGATCGCTATAAATAAAATAGTTTTTGCACAATTGATTTACAGAGAAAGTCAAAATGGCAGCGCTGTTCAGTAGGAGTTTTAAGGATGTTTTAAAATTCGTCTTCTTTTTTTTGTGCCGCAGGTCCGGCTCTGTGTGAGTGCTGATATTTTAAAAGCAAACAGTTCCAGTACCTTAGTCTCGGTGAGTTGTCTCTGCAGGAGCTGCAGGGCCTCGGTGTGTCCCCTCTCGCTGTCCTGCAGCGTAGCCAGCTGCTCCCTCATCTCTCTCTGCAACACAAACAACAAACCCGATCAGCGACCGATAACTGAACTCCCGATCAGAGAAAGAGCATCGAATCCAGTTCCAAAAATTTATCTGGAGGCCTTTTTTTTTTCCGAGTTTTATAAAACACCCACCCTCCAATTAGCACCGGTAATATCTGATAAACGCTTTAGCTACGTTCCAGCAACACTAACAGAGCTGGCAGAAAAGCTCTAAATCCTATTGTATTTACTTAAAAGTGCATTACTTGTGCAACAGCTCCGTTTGATCGGATACGAGGCAGGAAAGATTTAAGCCTCAGCTGCAAAACAAACAAGCCAGATGGAGAGCGAGATATGAAAGAGATAAAATAAAATCTCTGGAGATTTTGTGCTATGTCAGAGGAAAAACTGGGTCTCATTTCGAGTCAGAAACATGCTGGCACAACCTCCGCCGATCACCACCTCCAAGTCTCCCTCAGGCAGGAGAATTGTGAAGAGTTTAAAAACAAATCCCAGGTGCATAAAACTACTGGGTTCCAGGACAGGAGCTTCAGCAGGTGCCTTCTCTAACATGCTCCCTTCTACATACACACACAAAAACAAGCACCCTGCTTTCATAAACCGAGAAAAAGACGGTCCAAAATGTACCCTGAAAAACACTTAAAGTGTCATTACAATAAACAGATCACAGAGACAAACATGTCTGACCAAATTTAAAGAGGGGTTAGGGTTTAGTTTGAAAGCATCTTAAGAACTTTAAAACTACAAGAATGCCCTAAAATGATGCAAACAACTGCAATCTCAACAGAATCTGTGTGCTATCAAGACTTTGCTTTTTTTTTGGGTAGAAATAAAAAAATAAGTATAAGAAAACAGGTCTAATTGCCTTTAAAGGAGCTGCTTAACTACCTTGCTGCCTGGTGAATTTGTTCCTGTAACCTTCGTTTCCTCTCGTCTTTGATCCACTAAGTGTCACTTTCACTGAACACCAGCAGCTCCAAAAATCCACTAAAAGAAAATGTTTCAGTGAGGCTAATAGCACTGCGCTCCCCCTGCCACTAGGCAAGGGTTACATGAATCCCAGAACGGAATCCTCGCAAGGTGAAATAAAGGAAATTTGACTTCCTTTCTGACTTCTGCACCTATGCATCTATTATAAAAAAAAAAGAAATGAACATTTGTGACTTGAGAAAAACAAGTCGATGATAAGCTCAACTTGCTAGGATTACCATAAACTTCATGACAGAGAATCCATACCAGAATACATTATTAATGCTTAAAAAAAATGTATATTAAGAAAAAAAACACAACGAACTTCTCAGGGACAACACAGGTAGAGTAACACTGACACGAATAACAGCTGAAATATATTGGTTCTGATTATTTGCTGCAAATGTTCAAAGCAGCAAACGTGGGCTGTGGAAAATGAAGCACGGCTTCGGTTGAAGGCAGAAATTGAAAACTATAGTTGGTGCAGGGGGAGTGTGACTCTCCATGTTAATGATAGCAGTGCGGCAGCCTCAGTGGGCTCTCCGCCTCATCGCGGCACATTTGTCTGCAGCAGGTCAGAGGCTTCTCCCACACAATGAGACAGGCGGGCAGAGGAAACGAGCACCTCCGCTCCTCTGCTGCTCGCTGACTGACTGTCAGACAGTCAGGTGAGGCGACACGAACCCAAACTCCCAAAGTCTTCAAAAAATAAAAATAAAAAAAGATGCAAATTCTTGAAGAGTCTGGCTCCATCTTCTACCTTAAAAACTGGAGAAATCCACCTTGTTCCTGTTACTAAATAACACTTTAAAGTAAATCTTGTAAAGAATAGGTGTACCTAAACTGGATTCAAGCAGTCAAAGCTGATTTTTTTTAGAAACAGTAAAAAAAAAAATCAACCTTATTGAAGTAAACATCATGCACTTTAAGGCCATAATCCTTCTCTATAACACAGAATTACATAATCCTCTAATCCTCCTGGAAGCAAACTGCATCCTTCAGATGGTGATGATGACATTTATAGCAAAAGAAAAAAAGCCATGGCTTTAGTGTCCATGACCACATATGGGAAAAGGACATCGACATGGATGCAGGGATATGTTGTTCACAGTGTTAAGAAGCTAACAATTACAATAACTGAGTTTAAAAAACACACAAATATGTAAATAATTGAATTCTGGTATAAGCAGACACTGATACTGAAGTCTCTACGTGCTGATGTGCGCGTTTGTGTTGTGAGTCAATGCTTCTCCCTCCTGTCTGTCCAATCTGACCAACACAAGCCTGACGTGACATTTCCCCAGGACGTCAAGCTGCAGGAAATGGGGGTCACGTCTGAAGGATTATAAATCTAAAACTCATTTCGTCCTGCTGTCAATTCCTCCTTCCTCTCGCTCTGCTGTCATGTCAGCAGCTCCTAGGTAGATATACACGTTTGTTTTTTATATATAAAAAGGAAGAGAATAACAGACTTTTGTCATGTTTCTTAAAAACTCTGCTCAGAAATCCTCCAGCTGTCCTTACAGCTCTGCGCTTGATTATATTCACCGGCTTGCTCAGAATTGATTGCCGGCTTCAGCTAAGAGGCAAACAAGACCAAATGCAGCATCTCAGCATGAATAATGAAAAGCTCGCAGGATGGAAAACTTCCTTTCACGCGGCGGAAAAGCTTCCAGGGATTTCCGTCACATATACAAAGAAATAATACTACTAAATCTTGCTATACATCTTATTAAGTGGACAAAAAGAGTGAGAGCTGCTTAGACTTCTTATTACAGAGGAACCTCTCATCTGCTCATTGTTCTCAAGCGTAAGATCAAACAGAGGCCACAATAACTAAATGTGCTGCAAGCGACTTTCACAAGGGCAGTTTAGTGTAACCTTCACTGAGCTGAGGGTGTAATTCTGTCAGGTAGCGGACAGGAAGGGTAGCCAATAACAGCAGCAAACACACTGTCACCATGTTTTATAACCTCAGTCTAATTCACCAGCAGCCATGTTTAGAACACGTCCTGATACGCTGTGCAAAGTCAAAGTGGCAAAAAACATTCGATCCGTTCAACAGCACTACTGCCATCAACGATTGATGCAGCATTTTCTGCAGGAATTTAAAAGTGAAAGATCAGAGTCGGAACAGGGTCAACCCCAAAAGTGGAACTCTGCTGTCTTAAAACAAGTCCAGTCTCAAAAGCTTCATGGTTATTGTATAAAACCTGACAACTTCTGAATTCTGAGGTTACTTGCAAGTGCACAGAGGGGCAGCAGCAGCTAGCTGTAGCATTTCAGGTGAATAACCATGTAATGCAAATTACATGCTCTGCACATTATAAGAAAAACGTATGTGTGATAATATTGTGTATTATTGCAATGACATCATTTGCTATAAACCCACATTTCGCTCAACTAGATGTGAGCATCGAGGCCAGTGAGAGTGCGTTGAATTGACCAGATATATTATTAACATGTGGAACACAAATGCACAATACTTGAAATATGTGAAATGTGAGTGCAAAATCAGTCGGAACGAACCCAGACTGCAGTGAAAAAGATATATTTTTGCCGTAATGTAGATTTGCATAAAAATTAGTCCATAAAGACATTTAAAATCTTCCTAATCTACCTGTAAATCAAAGTTGTCTAACAGGTATTTCTTCAGAAATAATCCTTTTAACTCTAATTCTTTAAATTGCCTTTGAAAGTGAATATTTCTCCCTGCCAGCTGCTGTAGTGCTGGGAAATGGGAACTCTTTGTACAATGTTTGGAGTCATTGTGAAGCTTGGGGATTCCCCTTTTTCAATAAAAGGGCTGGAATTTCAGATGATATCACTTTAGACCAATAAAAATCAAGTTTTCAAACCAGCAAGGGTCACAAATAAGTGCCTATGATTTTTTTTTTTGCAGTCCAAGCAGACAAACAGTGAAAATAATCTTCATGAATATACAGTGCGTTTTTAAACAGAGCTATGGTTTTTAAAGGAAATCAACGAGTTAAAAGACACACAGCGCCCACCTTAACTTATCTCACTGGCTGGCTGTCTTGATGATGACATGATGATAAGTGACAGGCTTGTGTGTTCCTGTCTGCACAGTTCAAGGGCCTTTAATAGCACTCAATGCCACACCGAGTACAGCCTGAAGATACTGACAGAGGCAGTCAA
Source organism: Kryptolebias marmoratus (assembly GCF_001649575.2). Taxonomy (NCBI): domain Eukaryota; kingdom Metazoa; phylum Chordata; class Actinopteri; order Cyprinodontiformes; family Rivulidae; genus Kryptolebias; species Kryptolebias marmoratus. The sequence goes on along the minus strand of NC_051433.1, from coordinate 10,600,241 downwards.
AGAACTAACAGCTAGCAACAAGTAAACAGCAACTATTGATGTCACAACCACAGATACGCTGGCGGTCATATGAGCTGTGTGGTCTGAGGTCCAAGAGTTGCTTCAACACAGACTAATAATGTCTGGGAATACTGCACACTGTACACATACAGCTGTCTGGAAGGCCTATGTGTCTGCTTTTATAAATATTAGCTGATTTACTTGAGCTGTGTGAAAAATTATAATGTGTGCATAAGAATGTTTCGCTTATCTGATGCAGCTCTGCAGCAGCAACCAAAAGACAAAGCAGGACAAGAAAACACAAACAAACAGTATCGGGCTGCACACTGTGGTGTATCTGGCACGTTCAAATTAAGCTCAAGCTGTGCTTTACATTCCTGAGCTTTGCTTCTTCCAGCATCAGCAGAGCCTGCACACTCTCCGGGGAGACTATTGTGTCCCCGCAGCTTGAGCTCAGTCATCATAGCAGGCAGAGGACAGCTGAGCTGACTAAGCAGGCCTAGTTTAGAAGTCTAGAGGACAGGGGACACTATTCACTTTAAACATCTGTCCGGGCAAGACCCAAGCAGCCTGGGACAAGAGTACAGTGCTGTCGTCTGCAGACTGTTAAGTGCTGTGGAAGATTAAAACTGGAAACAGATGTGTTGTGAAGTTTCAGCAGATATTTGAATGAAAAACTCAACCTGTTGCTCCATGTGGGGATTCTCAGCTTTTAATACCAGAGTGTGAGCAAACGAAATGTAAAAATCTATAGACTGTAACATTACACTTTTATTGGGATCAAAGTCCTCCGGGTGTAAACACAGACTCAACGACACTTAGAAACCAGTTCATCTCTGACATAAACACAAGTATGTTTTGAAGAAACAATGATCAGCCAGTAAGTAACACTGCTCATCTTGACTAAAGGTCTGAGGTGTTCATCCAGGCTCCAAACTCTGCCTTATATATCTGCCTTATCGCAATTTGACTGAAGTAAGAACAGAGAGCCCACCTCACAACCCATAAAACTCAAAGTTTCTGTTGCCAACATGTCAGTTCCAAGTCTTCACAAATGTGCTATGTCCATGTCCTGACTGATAAGAGCTCCTTTGGTGGTAAAAACAAAATCTACTGAACGTCATTATGCTATGGACACCTCTTTTGTAAATTTCCAGCTGACAAAGTTATCCTCTTACATGTTTTTGTATATTTTCTAGAAGAACATACAATAGGAGCAAAGTAATCAGAACTATGCAGTAGAAAGGCCTAAATGAAAATTTGCTGCGTCCCTTTGGATTTCCTCTTCTATCATCATGGGGAACATTAGGAAAAAGCAGCGAGTTGTATGGAAGGCCCTTAAACCGGCAGCTTTCGCCAGTCCTCTGAATATAGGGCACGTCATGTAAATGATGAATGCTCAGAGGCTGCTGCTCCACTTCCTGAAGGGAGAAAGGGCACACAGTATGTAAATATATTACCCCAACTATGAACAGCTAAAGAAAAGAATAATGCTGCAAACCTGTTCTACTATATTTATCCTTCAAAAGGAAGAAGATTTATGATGTTTGAACTGCTGACCACGGTCTACAGAGTTTGCACACTAAGCTGAGGCAGGTGTGGGACATTACCAAGGCTGCAAATTAGGTCAATGTCAGAGAGGTTTAAGAAAGGCAAACTGATCTCAGACCCACCACTGTTACGTCTGATAATCAACACAGAGCAGGACAAGCCATTAAAGAGGAACAAGGGGATTGCTGTTGGTACTTGAGTGGAAATCTGAGGCGGTGACCGATAAGAGTCTGCTGTTTGTCACTCACACAGCGTTTCCCATTCAGCCCGGGAGGGCTTTACAGCTCACCCATTCCTGCCTAATAAATAAGAGTTTCTACATACTGTAGGAGAAGCTGTTCAAACATCTTTACACCTAAAGTAAGAAACTTAGCAGCCCTTTTTTTTAAGCTAAATTTGAAATTTCTGAATAATTTTCACTGAGGCAACCAGCTTCAGCCCTTTGCTAAAGCTATCAATAAACCCTGTCAAGAGAAAGATGCTAATCTTGGAGAGGGACATACATCATCTCAACAGGCTACCGATGAAGGAAAAAAGAAACCCATTACTATACCAAAAAGTATTTTCCCTTTAGGGCTGGGAGACAAAAATTTCTAAACAAACTACAGTTCCTTCATTTTTCACTCGGTTCTAAAGTGTATTTTACACATTGCATCAAAAGTTCAAGAAAAAAAACAAAAAAACAAAATGAAGAAACATGATCAAGAGTAAAATCCCCATTTCAACAGAACCAAATCCTTTCGAAGATCTTGAGACACCTTGTTTTTTTTCCCTGACAGCCTGAGGATGTGCAGTTTGGATCAACTGGTGCCCCTGAATATCCCAAAAGCAGCTGATGAGAGCATGAACGAGTCAGTGGCTGAGTGCATCGGACTGGTGACTTATCCAGGGCTTGTCTCACCACCAGCCCACTAACAACCCTCCTCTGAGAAACCACATATGCTTCAAAACACCATTACTTGTTTGCCTACTCCTAGAGTGACTTCAGACTTTGGCCACACTCAGTAAACACCCCCGGAAAATGACCCATGGGGATCTTTCATTCCCAACAGCTTTTCAATGCAACCAAAGCCAATCTTGTGTCATCCTTCAGAAAAGAAAAAAACCAAGCTTTGTAGGATTAGTCAGACTTTGTAAAGTCAGCACGTTGTTAAAATAACGACATGCTGTATCTGTCAGGGGAACAAATCACTATGTGTAAAAAAAAAAAGACAAAAACAACAACAAAAAACATGATGCAGTTGCATGGCAATCGTCTCCAAATGACACGGATAACAGGTTTATTTGCCTTCCCTTCATCTTTGTGACATGGGTGCTGCTGGAAGCTGTTCTGTTGTATCTGGTGTGTGCACGATGCAGGCTGCAGCTCACCACCAGCTTCATCTGACCAAATAAAGCATGGACCTGCATCTCTCTCTCTCAGTCCCCTGACGTCAAATAAATATTTAGACTGTGTGCCTCTTTTGCCAAATCACACTGTAAAATAACAGAGCGAGGCAGTTCAGTTGTATCAATTATAATTATAGCCTCCAGTCAGGTCTGCAAGTGAGTAAATCCCTGATGATTTTCAATAAGGCACATCATAATAAAACACTCATTTTAGGCATAGCCCCAAAACGGAACATAAAAACCCGAAACATTAATTATATCCAATATTTGAGCAGTAATAGCCATTTTCATCCTACACAGATCTTCAGGCACAAAACACATTAAGAACTGAATATGTTTAAGGGAAGCTCATGAGTCCTTTTCCTCAAACTACAAAGAAATCGAAGTAATAAAGTAGAAATGGTGAATCAGTATCAAGTATTTTGCTAATATGCCGAAATACCACCACTTTAGGCAAATACTAACAGCTTTTTAAAGATTGTGTTTATCCCTTTTTTTCACTGGGGTTACTGCAACTTCCAAGAACGCAAGGAAACTGTTAAACAGCAGAAAAACTGTAAGGTTTCATACTGTATTCTCACCTAAAATGTGTTTACACTGTGTTAGAGTGTGAGCTTCTGCTGGTTTCAACAAAGACTAGGTCTTTATTGTTCATCTTGGATGAGACTCAGAAAAGCTTTAGGTGCAAAACAGAGTAATTTTTGTTTTAATGATCACTCACTGGAGCGGTTCACAGCTGAATGTGAAGCGGCTGGGATGAGGATCAGCACCTCCAAATCTGAGACCATTGGTCCTCAGTGAGAAAAGGGTGGACTGCTCTCTCCAGGTTGGGATTGAGTTGCTGCCTCAAGTAGATGAGTTGTTCACGAGTGAGGGAAGAATGGAGTGTGAGATCGCCAGACAGATCAATGCAGCTTCCGCAGTATTGTGTACTCTGTACTAGTTTGTTGTGGTGAAGAGGGAGCTGAGCTGCAAGGCAGGGTCGATGGGCTCTCCTTTAGAGATGGGGTGAGAAGTTCAGTTATCAGAGACTTGAAATAGAGCCGCTGCTCCTCCACATCGAGAGGAGCAAGTTGAGGTGGTTCTGGCAACTAGTAAGGATGCCCCCTGGACGCCTCCCTCGGGAGATGTTCCAGGCATGTCCAACTGGTAGGAGAATTCAGAGATGACCCAGGACATCCTGGATAGACTATGTCTCTTAGCTTGTCTGGGAAAGCCTTGGAATCTTCCCGGAAGAGCTGCGGAGAGAGATGTCTGGGCTTCCCCGATCAAGCTGCTGCCCCAGCGACCTAACCCCAGAATAAGTGATAGATAATGGATGGATGGAAGAATCTGCAGCTTACTTAACTCTATCTGAGTGGGCCTATGTGACTATTAATACAGTTTGGATCAGCTGTGCCAAAGTGTCTCACCCCTACTCTTATAATTGGTCTCTGGTCCTTCTATTCTTTCCTTGAAACTTTGAGGTGTGTGAATAACAGCAAAGCTTCATGTTGTTCTGATTATTAACTTGTTTTTGTGGTGAGTGTATTTTCTGAGTGGGAGATTAATTTGGCACACAGTTTGTGGCATTACAGAGATTTGGGCAGCTCAAGTGTGGCTCCAAAGAAACCCAGAGACCCCATGTGAACTGGTTCAGACGACACATTTATGTCAAACAGGCTGAGCAAAAAAGGAAACCATGGTTTCCATTTAGCACTGATCGTGTGAGACTTACCTGCCTATCAACCAGGTTGACCCGCTCAGGCTTTTACAAAAACAACAAGTTTGTAGGTAACAGCACTACAACTTGACTTTCTCATTTAGACAGTACAGGTGAACAGCTACAGGGTTCGTCTCTCCTTGTCCAACGAACTATTTAAATCAGTGATCTGCACCTGAGTGATTGGGAGCTTAAAATGAGGACTCTTATCTGCTGAAAGTCCAATTAAATCATCTTCAGCAAATCACAAACACAGAATTACAAGAGATTACAGGCCTGTCCAGCCCAGTCCAGACCCCCTGAGAACAATGGCCTGTAATCTGTCCTAATTCCCCAGCTAATCAACCCAGAGCTCAGAGTCTCATGGCTGCAGAGGGAGGGAACAACAGCTCACGTCATCCACATATCAAACTGAGAGAAAACAGAAAAAGGACAGCAACTCTTACCAGTCATTCATGAATTTTAAACATTTACAAACATCTGCAATTGTCTTTGTCCAAAGTCATTCTCTGTAAACTCTGATTTCCCCACTTTATCTCTAAAGATTAATACAAGATCAACCATTCGCACAACTAATTTCAGTGCAGAGTTTTTGGTATTTAACAATCATTATAGTGATGCCATTGACAAAATACTCTCCCTGCTGATCTAAACCGAGGCTCAGCATTAGGCTTCACGTAAAGCTGCAAACCTAAAAGGACAGCACTTCTTTCATTCACCAAGATGACTGGTAAATCTCTCCTCGTCACTGATCCCTCCTCTCACTCTCTGGTCTCCCAGATCAGCTCTGCTGGGACCTGAAGCTTAAACTAGCCGAGAAGCTCAAGGTAAAGGAAATCACTGATGGACAACAGGTATAATTTATATATTTAGATTCAAACACTGGGATAAAGGGCATATGTGAGTGTTTATTTTAAAAAGGTCAAAGCCTGTGACTCTGGTATCTGCACCCTGAGATACCACTGAAGCAGTTTGAGATGGATCATTATTTTGACACCATTGCGTGTTAAAGTATTCCTAAAACACTGAGTCTATGTGAATACACAAAAAAAAAGTTTTTAAAAATCTCAACTTCAAAAAAATGTAAAAAGATCTTGGCTTTTCCCCATCAACAAACTGTCTGTATGTGAATGAGAAATGCAAAAAGTTTAGAAAAATACCTGCTTTTATGTGGTCAGGGCCATAGATAACATTAGTTAAATTGCAGCTGTTGAAACTAATTTATGAGGTTTAGGAAACGACTGTGGTTTACTCAAAAATATTTGCGGACAGAGAAAGCTAGCCAATATCAAAAATGAAACTTAACTTTAGGTCTTTCAAGTTGCTCTTTGATAATTAAAACAAATATCAATGCAGGTGTTATTCTCATCACCATTTTGCCAGGCTTTGTAGCCAAACATCAGCTCCATCATCATCATCATCATTTTTATTGTCAGTGTATGTGAAATATGTGGAAGCTCTCTTGCACCATGCTGCACTAGAAAGAAAGACAAGTCCAGACATGCCTTTCAGTCTTTATTTCAGGACACTGCTAGAGTTTTATCAACCTCCCAGGTCAGTAAAATTAATCATTTATTAATAATACCTGAAGCATAAAAAAACATTTGTTTGCCTAACAAGCAGTTGGCTGCTATGTCTTTATTTGCACTCTAAAGTTTTGCCCAAAAACAAATGATCACTCTTTATTTTCAGGTCTTTGCATCTATGCAACAGAAAACTGATCTCTTCCGAAACATATCCCCATATATTTTTAAAGAATTCCATTTTACGTTTTGATATCAGTGTCTAACAAATGGGTCCAAAACACCCTGAGAGTTTTTCAGGGTTTTATTTCCTTTCTGTCCAATATGTAATGATAAACAAAACCCCTGCATATTTTCTGCCTTCTATTTAAATCAGACGCTTCCATTTGCCAGAAAACATATGGAAAATTGAAAAGACCTACTCATCTTTGCAGGATGGCTACACAAATGTCTCTAATTTACAACAGATGCACAGACATCTGACTTAAGTTCGGCGTCTGCCAAGCAATCATCTAAACAAGACAAAATGCTCCATGATTATAGATGTGGCATCAGCTCACTTCTTCCCCGTTATCGGTGCAGCTGTTTATCTGCTAATCTATCGACAGCGTGGGTAGAAGTAAACATGCCGCCTGGATCGTTCTTGCCTCAAACATTATTAGTGGTATCAGTAATAAGTTCTGTACAAGCTCCCAGCCTCTTACTGTAGAGAATATTATGAACTCCTCTAATGAAACAAGACTGACCTGTCTTCCCTAATGGTTTCATTTTGTGCATGAAAGAAGGCCCTCTGTCACACCACCATGACATGCTGCCAAGCTGGACAAACTCATTTGTCTGGTGTGGGTGGAAATTAGTAAGGTGAAAATATGTAGTCACCAAACCAGATTTGTAACACCTATTGGCACACATATTTGAAAAAAGATGGGAGCTTATAGAAGGAGAGAAAGCACAGTAAAGAAGAGGGGGGGGAGGGGGGGGGAGCTGCTGAAAGATGAGCAGACTGAGGAGAGCCACAGGGGAGATGGCAGCCGTGGGTGCCCTTGAAATTGCCTGACTCATTACTGCAGCAGCACTGCCATGCGTGGTGATGGCAGGCACACAGAGAGAGCTCTCGGTCAGGCACTGAAAACCGGGGAGTGAGCGACAGCGGGTTTAAAAAAAAAAAAAAAAAAAAAAAACAACTCCAGAAGAACACTTTATAAGGCCGACATGCTCCTCCTCCATTTTCATACATGCCCAATGCTTTTGAGCAAAGTAGAGGAGAAAAAAGCTAATACATGAACATCCTCCTGTTTGCGGTCCGATAACAGAAGAATAACTAGTTATAAAAAGGTGCCAACGGAGAATGGCACACTAGTGGATTTGAACACTGAGTGACAGGTCCATGTGAGTGACACAACCCCAGAAATCATTTATTTCCCCTGCAGTGTGGGCTACAGATAAACTACAAATCAACATTAATGCAGAGCTGCCCGTCATCACTCTCTGAGCGCCAATAGCATATGCAGTCTCTGAAGAAATAAAGCCCACAAATATGCATGCATAACAAGAACCTGCGGTCCATTTCGCCTCCTTATCTGGTCCTATACTGCTGTTAGGTAGAGCAGAAATGCATCCCTCGGGCAAGCTGACAGCAGGAAGAATCTGTCTAGCCCCGAAACACCGGTTGCATACAGCTCACTGACAGTCCCCATCACCACAATTAAAGCACAGTGGCTGCTGTGGCTTCCATTTTGTCCTCTGCAGGAGTTCACTGCCAACTTTAGGCTACAGCTGTGTGGTAATAAGTGCACAGCTTCGTCCGGCCCCAATTAGTGTTACAGCCATGCAGCCAGCCTCTATTTAAGATGGCGCCTGACCTCCCACTGAAGCTTGGATAAAGGGTTGGAGGGAGGGGAGAACTAGTCTGGCGGGCTGTAAACATGTTGCTTAAAATAAAAGCATAATTGCCCAAAACATAGGACGCAAAAACATCAAGTCTTCTGGATTGTTTAGCAAGATTGAAGTACAAGTATACATTTAAAAAAGAAAAATCTAAAAGTACTTTGGCGTGTTTCTACACTAGAATATTTCCCAGCTGGTTGCACTTATATTGCACTTTCAATAACTGTAAAATAAATGCATTTTGCTTTCATGTATCAAATGTAAACAACATCCCGTGCCATTCTGTATAATTGCCAGAATAAATCCCATCCTTATCAAGGATGCTTTAGCTTGCAGTGAAATCTCTGCTTCCTGATCCAAATAACAGGGCTGCAGACAAATCCTCCGCCATCCAACCATAATGTCCTTTATGTGCGAGCAAGCAATTATGAGCTGGGTGACTGTTTGCCAGGTGTGTGAGTGCGTCGCAACATTGTGTGGCGAATGCGTATGTGCCTTACAGCTTACGCCGCGGACACTATTAAGGGGGGGAAAGTTCTCAACACAGCAACAAGACTCGCAGTCTGAGGTCAACGAAGTGACATGACAGGCTAAGGAGATTACATCCCGACGCACACCAAAGGCACGTGTGACAGCGGTCCGCCAAAAACACTGAGCAGAGTTTAGATGGTGTGATGTAACAGAAAGATGACATGACTGAAACCTATGGGAATATTGTATAGCAACATATAGGTCATAAGGATTTTCCACACAGTAGTAAAATGGTGCTTATTACATATGTGGATCCACAAGTTGGAGGTAAAACCCTTTTCGGGGTTTCCGCAAACTGTTTCAGTATTTTAGCATGCTACAATAGTGAAACAGTGGCACAATATTAAGCATTCTACCGTCTGAAAAGTAATGTTTCAAACAAATATATGACTGAGGACAAGTCAGTGCCATCCTGGTTTTATACGCAGATCCAGCAGAGCATACAAGTGAACACACTGGCAGTGTAGTTTCCCCTGCAATGCACACAATTTAGGAAAAAAGAAAGCTGCCCTGTAAAGTGCAACAATTTCAAATTACTTACTGTGCTGCATTAATTTTGACACTGACATCTCAGAAACTGAGAGAAAACCCCGTGCAGTTTTCTACTGTTGCAACATTCGTGGTGAACCCACCAGGAATGCAGCATTTTCCTCAGACGGCTGTGGGAACCACAGTGGTATCTGCAACACCGTGCCTCTGCAGAGTTAATTAGCCGTTAATGGACCGAGTACAACTAAAGGTCCTTTTAAAATAATGCGTTCATTATCTAAGAGACAGCCCTGTACTTGGCCAAATCAACCCAGAATCTGGTCATTCTGATGTTCAGAGTCTCTTCGTTGGCATCTCATTTCACGTCACATGAATAATTAAATAATTTTGATACATAATTTTTAAAAAACATGAAAATGTGCTTTTAATAATTTAACTGGTCTGCAACCTTTGATTACGATAGTAGTTAGTTATTGGAGTTGATTTAGTGATCATACATTTCCTCATTTCTGGGAAATGTCTTCACCAATGCATGACTTAATACTAAAAACCTCCAGTAACTAATAATTATTGTCAATCCAGCTGCTGTCACTGTCTACAACAGAAACAGTGACTATGAATCACCACTTATGTAGCAGTGAAACAGAAACTGGTTGCAGGAAACATTAATATTAAGCAATTACATTGGAATGCTGAACTAACATAAATAGACATACTGCTGGAAGAACTGTCTGCAAGAATGAATTACTTAAACTCTGACCACTTGGATGTTCATGCCCCCCCCGAAAACAAAATCCTATTTAAATCACAGAATATTTGCCAACTCTTTTAACATTAGCACAGTTGTTTCTGTCCCTGTCAGACAAAGGGGTCACAGTGTTGTACAAATCCAAAGCAGAGTTTTGTCTTCCCAAAAGAAAGAGGCAAATCCAAAAACATCACAACAAAAAGGAGAGGGAGGTAAAGTTAAAACTCGTCTTGAACTCAAATCAGTTCAACAAAGGGCCAAAATTCTGGCTCCCTATCCTTTTGTGCTCATCACCAACCTTCCCACCATACAAAAATCTCTTAAGGGGGATTTTGAAATGGGGCACCAAGCTGACATGACATGTGCCCCTGCAGCCACACTACTGCTGCACATAGAGCTGATTGCCGCTGCAGTCGCTGCTGCACTTTAGCACATCCCCATCATATTGTTTTGGCATTTAGTTAAGCAGTGTTGAGCTTTATGTTGAATGAAGTTTGAGCCTGCGGGCACAGTTCTCACACGTTTGCCTCTATGTGACATGCAGCTCTTCTCTGTTTACTGAAAAATAAAAGGAACAAAAAAGGATGGCATGCAGGCTCTGTAATCTATATTCTTGATAACGAGTGAGAGTAACAAAAGTACACCAACACCTGCCTGTTTCTGATGTTTGTTAGTCCGGTAAGGATCAGACATTACATAACAAATCATGTAAAAAGGCGGGTGTGCCAAGCTCATCAAGGGTCACGCTTGTTTCCGATGGGGCCTAGGTGCTCAGACTCCCTTTCAGCATCGCAGATCTGGGAAGCATCCAAGGCCCTTGCCAGAATACAAAATGCCAAATCGCCGCCTTGAAAAGAACTCCAAGCGGAGGGACAAGCTGTTGTCCAAGAAGGGAGAAACATCTTGTGCTGGGACTAATTATTTCTGTGCAAACATTAGACAGTTCTGACCCTCGTCAAGCTGCCCATAAAGAGCCTGATTGAAAACTGAAGACGGCTGCATCCATATTCACAGAACCGTCAATGCAAAAAGGAACAGCTTCATTTCCATTCCATTCACATTTTTCATTTTATTTTTTCTTCTAATATTTAAAAAGTGTTCGTGAGTAATGCGTTTTCAAGTCTTTTTTTTCCCCTCCTGACGTTAGCTGATTTTTCCACTCATTTTCTGTTTAGTGACCATTTTCAATGTGTTTTTGTTGGTAATTTAGCCACTTCAATTCTGACTTATGACTCATTCAGACGTAAAAATGCTCTTAGACTGAAGGTAGGAACCAGTGTTGTGTCGACACAAAGAGATTAGCAAAGAATCCATTTTAAATCAGCTCTTTGGGCACTTTGTTGCCAGCAGCCCGTCACAAAGACTCAGTTTGTTCCCATTTCTTTAGTTCTTTTCATAAAAACCTACTGAAGACAACACAGTCTGACACAAAAAAAAAAGCACCAACAAGATGATTCCCAAAGAGCTATAAAATGAAAACTTTACAGATATTATCAGCTGGAGGATGATGCAGCTCTCAGGCCTGTGTTTTTTTTTTCCTATTTCTCAGCGGCAGATAGGCCCGACATTTTTTTGTCCTCCACTTGTCCACTTTCCTCATGTTTAAGCACATACTACCCAACATGCTGTCAGAAATAGGGGCTGGACAGAAAACGAGTGATAAGGAAAACATTTAAAAAGACCATCAAAAAGCTTGAAGTATTGATGAAGAGCACTTTAAAACATTAGACGAGAATCTGGCTCTATAGAAGCAAAGTATAAATAAATTAAAGGTGGCTTAAAACTTCTGCACAGTACTGTTATCACATTACAGCATATAAAAGAAACAAATCTCCATCAAAACTGTTTATTGAAGCAGTATGAAGAGTAGAAAACAGTGATAAAATTCCCTTTATAATACACAAATAAACATCAATTATCCCAAACCATGTAATCCACAGAGTCACAAGGGAAACAAGGAAGTAGAGATACCCAGACTTTCAACCTCCATCAAATCCCTCCAGCTCCTCATCGGGAATCCCAGGCCAGCTGGGAAACAAAATAATCTCTCCAGTGAGTCCTGAATTGGCCCAACTCGCCGAGCCCTGGTAGACCTCTAAATAACACCGATGTCTGTTTCTCCGTCGGGCGGAGTTCATAATTCAGTCGGGGTCTGCTCACTGATTCAGAGCGCCAGTGCAGAATGAACTTCTCCACGTCAAAGATATTTTTAGAGAAGTCAAGGTCAGCATCATGAATAGTCAAAGGCTGCAGCAATCTAAGAGATGCAGTCTGTGCACCAGTGAAGGACTTGTCATAAAGTAAGACTCGTGCACATTTTTTTCCCACACAACATAAACCTTTAGAACCTCTAATATGATTGTTATCTGTCAGTTGTTTCCTTGTGTGCCAGGAAATGGGGTTTTTAGTGATAGGGTGGATATCTGCAGTGATAAGCAGACATGAAAATTGGAATATGTGCCATAGCACAAGCCTGGAATGTGTTGCTATGCATACTGGAGCACCAAAGGAACAGGATTAGGAGCTTTGTTTCGCAGTTATTGGATTTTGGCTCAGTGGGAATGGAATTATTCAAACAACGAAAGGAAAGCAAACACTTGAACCATTCTTATTCATGTGGAAAACATGACTCAGATTCTCACAGCCACTGCCAATTATTGTCAAGAATCCTGAATCCGAAGAGTGATAAATTATTAAAAAAGGTACTGAGGTATTTCATCTCTTTATTTCGCGAAAACCTGCGTCTGCTGGTGCATTTAAATTCAATTTTCCTTGGGAGTCAAAATGTCTGAACAGAAACGAACCAAATTTTCTTTCGTTTTTTTTCTGTTATGCTGGGGCTGAGTTGAAAGCACTGAAATCACAGGCAAAAAATAAATAAATGCTGAGACAAAACGACAAGCAGGCGTACAACGTAAACTCTGGATACTGCAGGTCCACAAACGTGACACTTCACAGCTATCACTCTTAAAATTGATCATACTGTAGTTTTTTTGTTGTTGTTGTTTAAAAAGCAGGTGAGACATTTACTTTTGTCAAGAGATACTGGACTCCGTATCGGAAAAAACAGCAAGAGAGGAGATAAATCTGTTAATTTTAAGGTAAATATGTTGAGATTTTGGACTGAATTTTAGAGGAAGATCAGGCCAAACCAGGAGCATGAAACAAGGCACGCATTTAAATACAGCTAATCAACTCACATGTGTACCAGAGGGTAAAATGTGCATTAATTACATCTTTAATAGCGCATTTTTTTAAGCCATGCATGCAAATTCAACATAAAATTCCCATTTTCCCAAATTCCCTCGGATTCATTTGGCATAACTTTGTAGTTGTTGCAACATGAGCTGCATACTGAATCATCTTTTTACTCAATTCAGTATTTACCAGGGAAACAAAACTCCACTGACCTCTGATAATAACAGGAGCGACCAACTAGAATCTTATTATCCAAGGTCAGCGGACTCATACGGGCCTTTTGCTAAAAGGTAAATGAGAGACGCCCCACTCTTCAGCTACGACTCCACCTGAAGTTCTCATGAGAAAAACTTCTCACACGGAGCAGCTCTGTGGAGGCTGGAGTCTTAATGCTGAACAGTCAGGGCAGCTCCCATGGGTGAGAATGAGCACAGCAACCCGAATCCAAAACAAAACGCCAGATTTTCTGAACTAACGAGCTGTCGGAGCGCGTTTGCTACGACTGACCTGGATCTCCTCGAACGCCTCGTCGATCGTGGTCACCTGGTGCTGCTCGTGCAGCGCCGGCTCGTCGCAGAAGAAGCACACCAGGCTTTTGTCCGTGAGGCAGAAGAGCTTGACCTTCTCGTGGTCTTTGCACGGGTAGGAGCTCCTCTGCGCGTTCAGGATGGCGTCGAGCGGGAAGGCCGAGTACCGCTCCACAATGTTGGACAACTTGAGACTCGGCGACAGGAGAGGGTCGGCGAAGGTCCTCCGGCACTCGGGGCAGTCCCGCGCTCCGTGAGGCTCCTGCCTGCTCCAGTGCTCGGTGATGCACTTCCTGCAGAAGTAGTGCTCGCAGCCGAAGCTGACGGGGTCCTGGTAGATGCTGAGGCAGATGGAACAGAGGAGCTCGTCCTTCAGACAGCAAGCCATTTGCAAAAGCAGGGACTGAGCGGCATCTAAGAGGACGGTGCTCTGAAGCTGTGCACACTTGTTTTAATCTGCCACGCAGGTGTTCGTGCAGAATCTCTTCAGGAATCTTCAACCTGGACGCTGCTGTCGCTGCTGAAAACACATTAAACAACACAAATTTAAATAAAATGCATTGTAATTTTGATCTGAGAAGAAAAGCGCTAACAAACCGACACATTCCTTTGGTCATTTATTAACTAAATGGACTTAAATAGGAACTTGTTTAATATTTAATCTCCTCCATGAGAGCTTGCTCGTGGTAGCCGAGTCTCGTTTTAAAGCGCCTGACCAGAGAAACAATTTGTTAATCAGATTAAAATTAGCAACAATTCTGATCAAACTATTGATTTTCTGTAGAACTGCTTCAGGTTCTATAGAAACAGGTTATCAGCTTCTAAAGTCAGAATACTTCACGACTTATAGTATTTTTATGACATAACCCTGACTGTTGCTTTCTGAACCAGCAAATCAACAATTAAAGCTATAAATCAATTAGCACCTTGATAGGCTGTAAAAAAAACCAATGCTGCTTTATCTGGAAAAAAATACCTCAACTCAAAGAACAGGAAAACCATCTTTAACTGTAATTTAGCTATATCATCTACCTTGAGGCTGTTTCACCCAGCTGGGAGAAGAAGCTGCAGTTTAACTTTCGCTTTGACAGCTTCCTCCTTACCTGAGGAGACACCTGGATATGACGCTGCTCCAGGAAATGCGGTCTGCAGTTTGCTAAAGCCCTTTCTTTCCTTTTAGAAGTTTAGTGGGTTTAACACGTGTGTTTTGGGGGGTTTCTTTACACACAAGCAGCTTGCGCCAAGCAGACAGCCAACAGGCAAACACCTGCAGCCCCTCCACTGCTGTCGACCTTCCTGCCCGGTGTTTAATAAGGTTCCCTTTAAATTTCCTTAGCTTTTTAATTCTTATAGCCAACCAAAAAAAAAAAAAAAAAAAAATCCCACCGAACCAAAGCACAGTCCGCAAATTGGCATATGCTTTTTATTTGACCGGCTGGATCCACCTTTGCTTGTTAGCTGCATTTGTAAACACAGCCGACCTGAACCACAAAACCACAGCGAAAAGGGGATGAATGAGGGACAGAGGACACAAAAAGAGGCACGGCAATGGCTAAATAAGCTTCAAGTTATCACAACACGCATTCCTCGTGACGAGGATGGAGCAGACGGAACTTCGTGCGGCAATTCTTACACAGAAAGGTGAATAAAAGCGGAACATTATACCCCCTCCCCAAGCCCGAACCTACCGCTCTCCTCGTAGCGACATCGGCGGCTCCAACACAAGTGTCTTTTCAGGAAGAAGAGCAACACACAGCGGCAACAGATGCGACCAACCCCGCCTATCAACAGGGGGGATGACGTCCCAAATTAGGTTTTTTAAAAATAAAAGCAACTAGATTTTTATCACGACAAAGAAAATAGTAATATATAAGCAGGGCTACAAGACGTAATTCAAATAATTTGCGCCTTAATATGAGACGTAAAGGTTTAAACGAAGATGTGTATTTTAATCCACCCCCCCTATTTCTAATAATGGAATGGCTCACACTTCCTCTCTCCTTTCTCGTCCACTGTTTAGCAGTTTACCTTGATTCTAATATGGGGAAAAATGCACATATAAACTTAATTTGTGGAATAAATAGCTCGACTTACAAGTTAGTTTCCGAGTCGTCTCAAATAAATATAAAAATAAGTGACTTTAACGTCTGGGTGGGTTTAAATGGTTTTGTGAATTGAAAGCGTTCGTGAAATCGAGCTGCAGTGCTCGTCTTCGACCAGCAGGTGTCAGCCGCGTCCGCAGGAAGCACGGCAGAGACGAAGGCACCTGTTCAATAAAACAGACTGATGGTGCACACTTTACAAAGCTAATGCTTGGAAGGTTGATTTTAAAGTTCAGTTTTTCCTTGGGGATAGATCTGCTTTCAGTTGGTATTTGCTTTTCTTGTCAGCATATAGACAGTTGTGAAGGTTTCTACCATATCTCATCAGGTGCAATGTTCCAGGTTTTTGTTCCCTTTTCTTTCATAACATCAAATCAATTAACATACCATTTTTAAATGTGCTGTATGGGATTTAGGGTAAAGCTCTGAAAGGCCAAATGAGTGCTCTTTTATTTTGCGGCTGCTGCACAATTCATATAGTACATCAATGTAAAAAAAACTTAATTGAAATTAGACTTATAACTCTGGCTTGCATTACTACCTCAGTAAAATAAAAACAATATTCACATATTTATGTACAAGATACTATATACACATATATAACAAGTTAAAGTCACAGGTGCTGACTTTGATATGGGTGAAAAACAAAGCTTTTAGGTCTACGCCTGGGAAAACAGCTCATAGCTGTTTTCACTGTAACATAATTTTAAAAAATCATGATTCTGAAGTTTTTATGTATTGCAATAGACACTCTCTAGGACTGACGTCTTCGACAGATCTCCCGCCTCTTGTTGTGGGGTGCTGAAGGACTCCTCTTCCTGTCCAAAGGGAAGCTTATATTCTTCTTGGCTCAAGTCTGTGGATTTAAATGGGGGGCTCCCGCAGGACCCATTTCCTATGTGCAAAGTGATGTTGACGTTGACGTGGGGACTGTTAGTCACTGGGCTGACGATCTGCGGGCTGGTCGGCTGAGAGGAGCACTGTGCCGGGACACTGGCCTGAGGACTGGCTAGCTCCGTGTTGGACAGTAAAGTCATGGGCTCCGACAGGGCAGAGGTCAAACTGTTAGGAGCTGAAGTGGGATGCAAAGAGCTGCTGCAGTCATGGCTGGTGTAATCGTCTGCTTTGGGTAAAGTTTCAGAATTGCTGCTGCATTGATTTTGGTCGCCGCCCTCTCTCCCTTTCTCTAGCAGACGCACCTGTTCTGGTGAGGTAAGCGTTAATGAAGTCGTCTTAGACTCCACCACGTAGTTCTGGCCAACCTGCAGGTGGAAAGAATAAAAAGTTTAATATTCAGCGTTCCTTAAATCAACACAACCGAGCTCACAGACCTGCAGTAAACTTAACTCTAATACAAACACAGTAAATGTACAATTCTTTGCCAGACAAACACAAACCTTCAGCTCAGCCTGAGATTCAGAACAATTAAGCCTTTCACTCAGGATTGCTCCATATTTCTCTGCATCTATCCATCAATCTCTCTCATCACTGTACTATACGGACCAGATGAGTGGATTGATGCAGCTAAGGCTGCCTGTGTTGAATTTTCCCATCTTCACAGAGGGAATATCATCATTTATCTCTGATTACTCATTTCAGTAGTCAGATTTTAAAAGCCCTATGATAGACCGAAACACATGGAGTTTACTGGGAATTATTAATACAGCTGAGCTTTTGAGCATTTTAAATGCAGCAAAAGTATTCTTGAAATTTTCTTCTTGAAAGAATTCCATATTACAGATCTACATACAGATCTCCTGACATATATTGTATTTCACTTTCAGATGTATCATCAACTAAAAGACTTTATACAGACAGAGCTATGCTTTCCTAAACATGGCCAATGACTTCAGTCAAGTTGTAGAACAATAACTCAAATGTAAAATGTTTTAATACTTTCCTAAATTAGATTTTCAGTCTTATGTTTAATGTAAAAATGTAAAAAGCACTCCAAAGCAAAAAAAATAGTACAAATTTCTCTTTTGAAACTGAATTTCAGCTTAAAGAAGAAGGAAATGAAGCCCCCCTCACAAATTTTATAATATAGTTTAGGTAAGTGATATTTGTTTAAGAATATCTGAACTTTTCAGCTTGTAGTGGTTAATTTAAGGCTGCCTGGTGTTATAGAACTGCAGTAGATTGCAGAGGTGTCTATAAAAAAAGCAGTTGTTTGTTGCACAGACAACAAGACAAAACGTACTTCATCTGTAGTCTCACAGTTTCCATTTGCATCTACTTTAGGCTGCAAGCTTGCAGAATCTAGGAGAACCAGAAATCGACAGATGTTCAGTCAAGGTAAGGAATAAAGTGAAACCGTGACAATATTTGAAGATGGATGTAATTTTTTTTGTGTTACCTTTTCTCCAGGTTCGAGTGTAAAGACACAGCAGGAGAATGACAATGAACAGAAACCCTAGCAGTCCGGTGACACCAGCAATGACTGGAACTAACGGAGAAATAAAGACAATGGCAACTCTGATAAGACATTAAACAAACATGCATATTGAGGAAATGATCAGATGTAACAGTCTGATAATGCTGATTGTACCCCAGTCTTTTAGATGGCTTTTAGATGAAAGGCTGGATCCCACTGTTGAAACAGAAAACCCGTCAGACTGACAGGTGGTGTCCCGAACTGTCGTCGGGGATGTTGTAGTTGTGTCCACAGCCACTGAGAGAGGCCGACAGGGATCGGTGTGGGAATCTTTATCGGAGAATGTCCCATTTGGGCAGAGCCCACATTTCACGTCTGAGTTCAGCGTGCCTGATAACAACACACACATTTCACAATAAAACAACAATTCATAGCACAACATCTACCTCTGATGTAAAAAAAATAGGACGTCATAGACCAGGGGTGTCCGATCCTGGTCCTCGAGGGCCACCATCCTGCATTTTTCACTTGCTTCTCTGCTCCAACACACCTGATTTGAATCAGTGTGTCATTAACAGGCTTCTGCAGAACATGAAGAGGTGATTTAACCACTGAATCAGGTGTGTTGGAGCAGGGAAACAAGGAAAACATGCAGGATAGTGGCCCTCAAGGACCAGGATTGGACACTCCTGTTATAGACTCTTCAATAAACAATATAAGTCATAGCACAAATCATAGACGTATTAATCCCATGTCCGGTAAATATATAAGCAGTGACGTCTGAAGGATTGTGTTTACCTGGCTTTACAACTCCATAACCAGGTTTACATTTTGTGTAGCTCATACAGTCTGAGCAGTATGGGTCTTTAAATCCAATCACACAGAACTTCCCGGGCTGGCAAACACACTTGGACTTTGTGGTAGTGGTGCAGATCTGGGAATACTGGAGACCTTTTTCTGGGTAAACAAGAAATGTATACAGACGCATACAGTAGCTATTAATAAGTAAAGCTAAACAATAAATAAATATTTCTAAATTTGTAACTTCAGTGTTCTGTGCGCGTACTGACCTTCTTTGCATATGAGGCAAGAGAGACAGTTTGGCGAAAAGTTCCAGGTCTCTGTGTACCGCCCCTGTTGGCATGGCTGACAGTAAGTCTCTGTAGTTTCACTGCACTCGGTGGCCTGTCGATACCCTGTGAAAACATACAGTTAGTCGTTTTACAAGTATTGTATCAGCAAAAGAAGTCAACGTGGATTTAACCAAGCAAACAGGTAATAGTTTCCTGTTAGAACAATAAGGAAATGACAGAGATGTGTTAGAAGTCGGTTAACTTCAACTGCAATGAGTAGCATCTCATTCCTTCGACAATGTGTTAAAAAAACATCCTATGTTTCAGAAAGGTCAGATGACTGGTTTGCATCAAGCTAACAAAACTACTAAGAAGACTGAAAGTGCAAAGACTGGATTAAGAACTGCCCAACACATAAAAACCTAAAAACAAAAAAACAAAAAGATAAAGGTGAAACATTTTCAAGGAAGAATTGTTGCCGGGGAAACCCCCTTGAGTCACAGTGATGAGATTAGCTGAAACCATTGGTGAGATCGAATTTAAAAACAGTCAAAAGGGAATTCCACAGAAACGTTTATATTTGAAGAATTAGTATTTTCTCACACAGTGAAGGAGAGGTCAGACGTGCCAATTTAAGGTATCAGGACAACACACCGGTGTAGACTTAGGAAACTATTGTTTAGTGAAGCTAATTGAAAAGGTTTCAGGTTTACAGGGAGCTAAAAGTGATTTTGTGTTTACCATACAAGCCAGTGAGGACAGTAATATAATCTGGAGATGCTTCGCGTCTAGATCCAACAATATTGTGTGCCCAAAAATGTTTTCATTGGATCACTAAAATGAAATCATTGCACTGAAGGATAAAGCTGGTCAAAAATGATGAAAAATGCCAGGATTCATCGAGGTCAAACTATGAAAGCTATGAAACGTCAGAAAGTACCTTTTTCACACGCTACTCGCTGCCTCGTTCCAATGTTAACATGTCGATATGCTGCGTGTCAGAAGCACTTTTGTTGAAGATTTCTGTTTTGAATCTGAGTGCCACGTACACTCTCAGAAAGGAGAGGTCAGACAGGCCAGGTGCTCTCCATGAAACATCGAAGGAACCAATCCTGACTCGGTGCAACCCGGAGCTCCACAGCTAACGTTCAGGTGCTGCAAGGAGCCAAGAAAACGAGACGCTGGCAATTTACAGAAGGAGCTATTTGGTGTTTTTGTTGTGAAGATGGCTATCATAGCATAAATCCAGCTTCTGAACATTCTTCTGTCTTATTCAAATGGAAAATTATGGTAAAAGTGGATTGGGTTTATTTGGCAATATCACAAAAACACCAGAGAGGAGACTGGTCTCCGCTTCAGGCATCTTCTTCACAATCAAACAAGTTTCCCTACAACGCTAATTAAAACTGAAAGTTATCAAGGTGAGAAGGGAGCTCTGTTAAGGTTAAGGTTTTTATGTTCCTTCCCCTGCATTCACTTCCTGTCCCACTTTCAAGCTCGGTTCTTGCACTCAAGGCGCCGAAGCAGCGAGGTTAGCAGCTACCTGGGCTCATAACGTCACTGCTGGTTTACCGCTTCACACGATGCCCCAACGAGCTCAGCAAAATTTTACATCAAACAGATTCTTTCTTTTTATTTTTTAATGCGTTGTCCCTTTATCTCTCGACCCCACTCTTTTTTTGTTTCTATTCTGAAGATGCGAGTAACGAAAGAACACTCCACCAAAACCGACTTCAGCCTTCGTTCTGTAACTTTTTTTATTCATCGGGGTTGCTAACCTTCACTTGCTGAGACTTCTGGGGTTTCCAAATAACACGCAGCCCGTGTTTAAAGTTCCTGTCAGTAATCTGCTGCCAAAGCTCCCGGGTTCTCGCTGACTGGGACATTTATTACTGCTGGGTATGAGTGCATTATGAGTCAGTTCCACAGATTCAAAGGATGATTTAAGAAAGCGCTGAGAGTGTGAAATGTGGGCAGAGCCAGATTAGCATATTGGTATAAGCCATTCACTAAATCAGAATCGAAATGCCAATTCATACTTTGTGCAATATGGAGAATATTACATGTTTTTTTGTGGCAAAAACGTTAAATTTACAGTGAACGTTTTTTTTTTTAAGAACGTATGGATTACTGTATCGAGACTTCACCCAAACCGAGCGTCTATGAAACTTTCTGGAAAAGTTTTCAAGAAGAAGTCAAATTATTTATTTGTCGTGTGAACGCTGAGTCAGAGTTGATGACTCAGCGTTCACATTCTTGGTTTGCTGTTTATAGTTTCTTTCTTATTCCGTTGGTGAAATCAAACTACATCCATGTTGCTTGTGCTCACATAACCATTGTTATATCAAAACATTTGTCTCAATCAGTAATAATGTGCTCTTACTATTAGTATTTGTAGCCTTTATACTTTTTAAATTATTCAACTTCATTTACAAAAGAATTCCCCTTAGAAATACATTTAAATCTCTTAAATTTCTTTAAAAACATTGAAAATTACTTCAGCATTCTTGCTCTATTTTGTCTTCTTTTGCTCCTTTTTAGCTTTTAACTATAGTTTTGCTATAGTCTAGCACTCAGCATTTATGCTACATTTTCACAGAAAGACAACAAACTGAATCTGAGACTAATCCTCAATCCCATTACCAGTAGACTCTTAATTTAGCAACTCTTAATTTAAATAAATGTAACACTGGATAAGATTACTGTATTTTCTGGACTATAAGACACACTTAAAGGCCTTCAATTTTCTCAAAAATCAACAGTGCGCCTTATAATCTAGAGCGCCTTATATATGTAAGAAGTTGTAATGTTTTAGCATAACTTTAGTAAACCACAAAGCCGCACAGCTTGCAGCATTAGGGCTCAGTTATAGTCATGCTTTGTGGTGTCGTGCGCGTGGCGCGTGGACCTGAGCAGGCAGTGTAGGCGTTTATACTTGATGCTTATGTCGGTGCGGTATCCTTCCGTGAGTTTTGAACCGTTTGATTATCTTTGTGATCATATAAATGCTGATACAGGCGAACCGGCTCCGCTAGAGCACCAAAATCGTCCATTTTGAACGGAGCGCGGCGTGCGCGGTCTGCGTGAAGTTACAAAAATTGGGACGATGTGCCTTATAGTCCGGTGCGCTTTATATATGACAAAAGGTTAAAACTGGACCATTCATTGACAATGCATTTTATAATCCAGTGCGCCTTTTAGTGCGGAAAATACAGTATTAAATATTAACACATTGATACAGGCCGTCATCAAAGCTAAAGGTGGTGCAACAAACTATTAGTGTGTTTTTTCTTTTAGGTCAGAAAATAAAAATAAAAAATTATTCACATAAAACATATTTTAACAGACTTCATGGGTGTTGTAAAGTCACAGTCTTAACTAACAAACTAATTAAATAATCATAATGTCTCCTTAGTGTGGACCTGCTTTGATTTTGTTATTAATAAAATGATAATACATGTAACTTCTTTTTATCCTTTTTGCTCTACTACAAGAATAAATGCACATTTTTTTAGGATAAAAG
Organism: Kryptolebias marmoratus; assembly: GCF_001649575.2. Lineage (NCBI taxonomy): Eukaryota > Metazoa > Chordata > Actinopteri > Cyprinodontiformes > Rivulidae > Kryptolebias > Kryptolebias marmoratus. The sequence goes on along the minus strand of NC_051433.1, from coordinate 10,577,624 downwards.
GCTCTTAGTGTCATGCTCCTTTTACTCAACAGAGAAAGAGGGAGTTAAGCAATCAAGTGTTCACTGAGATAAGATTAACGGGAACATGAGATCCAGTTATCGCTGCAGGAAGGAGGAAGGAGTTGTTGGAAGGTTCCAAGTAAATCTACATTCCTGCTCCTCACACAAACCACCGTTCTTTGTTTTTTTTTTATGTTCTGTGCCAATAAAACATCACACACAAACCGCAGTTGTTGTTTTTTCTACCTCCATGCCTAATAAAAGCAACAAAGAATAATAAGAGAAGATACTGTTAAAAAAATCCCTTTTATAACCGTGGCTGATTCACACACAGATTCAATGCTGCCGCCTTTTTCTGCACAAACCTACAACTGCTAGCTATCTTCGCTAATTATCTACCAACGAACGTATTCCAAGCAAGTCAGAGAGTTTCCTGTAAACAAACGAATCATTTCTCTACAGGATACATTATATATAATTTCAAAAAGAGAACAGGTTTTTCTTGATCAGAGGTGGGGTGTGTTACAGTGTTTGTGTTAAATCCTTTATTAAAAAAAAATAATAAATGAATGAATAACACTCCTTCACCCTTAATTAAACTCCTCAACGGCTAGTAAAGTAGTTCTTACCTCAAATTGTTTTTCTGTTATTTTTCCTAAACACTTTTAACGTGAATGCTGTTTGATGCAAACGAATCATCAGGATGCAGAAAACTTCTTGGTGGATTTAAGCACTCGGCGTTATTCTTTTAAAATCACTGTGCAAGATTCTTGCTAAAAGAAACTGTGAAGAAAGTTTGGGTCTGTCTACATTTATCTCCATAATATGTAAGTCATATGCAGGTCCGTTTTTTTTTATCACTATTTGCCACGTTTTGTGAGGGAGTCAGGAAACACGCCCACATTATGTCACGTTTCTAACAAACAACATAACTGCACCTCACTTTGCTTTAAGTCACCTAATCTATCTTTAATTTGTATTTATCTTGTTTCGGATGCAGAGAAATGCAACAAAATCAAATTTGCATGGAGCTAATTGCTAAATAAGGAAACATTCTGATTAAATATGTTTGTTTCTTGCATTTTATTGTCAGATTGCTTTTTATTTTTTGTGTTTTATTTTTAATTTGTCATGCTACTTTACATTAACATCATACTGATTGGTTTTCATTTATGTTCTGAATGCGCTGGCTTTCTTTTCTCCCCCTCAAGTGAACAACAAAGTATATTTTATTTAACTTAAATCCTTTTTATTTATTTATATAATATAATCTTGTTTTAAAATAAGGACACATCATCTACAGTAGATGGCTTCTTTTATTTTTCTCTCTCCTCACACCTCCACACCCAAACTTTCACCACCACGTTTCACAGTGTGTCACAAAGCAGCCTCATGTCAGAGTGAAATGTGATGTCTGAGCATCAGTATGAGTGTCAGTTTGGGAAAATTTTTTAAAAATTTACGGTCTCTGCTTTGTTTCCGGGATAGCACTCACCAGGGGGGCACTTTTTACAGCACACGTTCAGGGTTTCGTGTAGATACTCGCTTGACGTGTTGCGACATTTTCCACCTGAACCCGGCGGGTAGGGGACAGAGCAGACCTGCGGAAAAAGAAGATGAATAAGTTCAACTCACCATACTCTGAATTCTCTAAAACACAACTATTTAGATATTAAACAGAAAACATTACGTCTCTTGCTTTAAGGCAGGAATGGGCAGTTCCAATTAAGTTAAATAATCTTACTAAATCATTTAAATATCACCTGGCTGTGTTAGAGCTTAATTTTGGAGCCTCATTCCGATGAGATTTGTTTACGTCCAGATTACAGTTTGTTCTTTAAGTAATTAAACAGAAGACTGGTTTAATTATACGGCCTGCAAAGGTTCAGTATCTCTCTACGGACAACAGGAACAATATACAGATAAAACAACTGCCAAGTATTTTAAATTTTGTGGCCTACACACTTTCAGTCAGGCCCACCTGTACGCTTTAAACCAGATATTTACGTTCACCCTAAAAAAAAAAAAAAAATCCCCACACTGTCTGGCATTAAACTTTTCTTTTTCGTATAAGTTAGTGTCCCCAAGATTATTTCTGTTTGCTAAATGCTTGAATAATGAGAGACAATTTTGTATAACTTTCTTCAAAGTCACAGGTTTACACACATTTAGTATTCTTTAGTATTTGGAAGTATTTAAACTGTGTGATTTGGGTCAAATGTTTTGGGTTTCCTTCAAGCTTCTCACAATAGTTTGATGGAATTCTGTCCCATTCCTCCTGACGGAACTGATGTAGCCGAGTCAGGTTTGCCCACAAATCTTCGATAAGACCGAGTTCAGGGCTTTGTGAAGGCTCCAAAACACTGACTTTGTTGTCCTTAAGCTGCTAATCTGACAGGAGGCCAAGGATCATTGTCCGTTTGAAGACCCATTCGTGGCCAAGCTTTACGTTCCCACCTGACATCTCGAGACGTTGCTTCAGTATTTCCACATAACGTTCTCTTTCTTTGTGATGCTATCGATGTTATGAACTGCGCCAGTCCCTCGTGCAGCAAAACACATCCACAACATGGTGCTGCCACCCCCGTACTTCACAGTTAAGATGGTGCTCCTGGGTTTGCATGCTTCTCCCTCTTTCGTTCGAATGTAACGATGATCTTTATAGTCAGTTTAGTATCAGTTTCATCAGAACACAGGGCATGTCCCAAAGAAATTAAGGTCCCTTTGTGGATTTGCAAACTGAAATCTGTCCTTTTATTTTTTTCATGTTGCTTTCGGAGTAATGCCGTCTTCCTCTCTGAAGGGCCTTTCAGCCCATGTTGGCACAGAACCTGTTTCACCGTGGATAAGGACTCTCTGACCAGCTTCAGCAGCATCTTTACGAGGTCTTCTGATTTTGTTTTGGGGTTGATGCACACATTTCGCACCAAAAACACGTTCATCTCAGAATCGCGGAACCCGTCTCCATCCTGAGAACATTCCCGTGCTGTTTACACGTACGAATAATTGCTCGAACAGATGAGCATTCAGTGATCTGAAAATCGCACCCAAGGAAGAACCAGGGTCGTGCAAGTTGACGATTCTCTTCCTGATAGCTTGGCTGATTTCTTTAGATTACCCCCATGTTTGAGGTGTGCCCACAGTTAACTCAGATGCTGTCAACTAACCTATCTAAAGCTTCCAAAGCCATAACTAAATCATCATTATCATTATCATCATCATCGTCGTCATTGTCATCTGGGTTTTCCCAAACTGTTTAAAGTACATGTAAACCCGAGACTCTGACAAAAGCAATAACAATTTTCTCTCTCATTATTTAACAAACACAAATGATTCTGGGAATCCTGCCCTAAAACAGGAAAGGTTTAGTCAAAAATATAAACAAATAAATAAATAAAGGATTTTTACACTGGTTTCTGCTGTAAGCTCAAAATAGCAAACGGGAAACCAACTTTTTATTTTGGTTTGCTAATGAAGGGCCGAGTGGGTGTGTTATCTTTAAATAGAAGCACGTTTTAGTACCTGACCACCCACACCCACTCCCACCTCCTTCTCTGCTGCAGACACAGTAAGTAATCCGAGAAATTACATGAAAAGATTTAATAAATAAATAAATAAATAAATAAATAAAGCAGCTCTAGTTTCAAATTTAGAGGCGCATCCATTGGAGCTTCTGGCCACTGCAGTCATGCAACTCAAACTACAACTCTGTGGTGAAGGAAACCGTGACAGAGTGTGTGCTCACACACACACACACACACACACACACACCTGACTACATTAGGCTGCCTCACCACAGCAGCAGAAATGCTGACTGCAGACGAGCCTGTTCATATTTACAGGAAACAGAGGCGGCAGGAAGACGCCCGGGTTTTCAGCAGAAGGACCTGTGACCACATCTCTTACAGCTTATTACAGCCTTTTCTCTTCTGTGCATGCCAGAAAAACATCCCCAGGAATAAACAAACAAACAAACAAAACCAAACACTTTTTTTTTTTTTTTTTTTTTGCTGCTAAGTGTGAAACTGAATGATTCCTAAGGAACCGAAACCAGATATTCATTAAGTTATATTCCCACAACACTTATCAGGCTGTCAGGACAGAATTTATATTCTGTGAGGTAAAGAGTTAATTTAATTTTCTAAAACACATTTTTTTTTTTTTTTTAGAAATGTGCGCCCAAAACCATTAAAACTTGGACACATCCAAGCAGTTTCTCACACCTGAGACCGGACCGCAGCGCTCAAATCCCGGCCGGGTGACGTCAGCAGCCTCAGATAAACACATAATAAGTCAATTAAAAAGTAAATTAAAAAAGCAGGCGCGACGGGAGCCTACCTGGGTGGTTCGGACGGCCAGCAGAAGCAGAAGAAGTAGGAGTTTATCCTTCATCGCTGCTTGAGAGGACAGGACGCGGCAGCCTGCGCGCTGTTCTGTCACCTCATGGAGGCGGGCCGCACACTCCCAGCCGAGCAGTTTCCTCACAACAACACGAGTGTTTGGAGGAAGGAAACGAGCAGGCACGGTAACCCACATTCACACAAGTGATGTCAAGGTGCGCGACTTTCAGCTGATTCAGGCGGAAACCCAATCAGCTGAAAATGGAGTTAAAGGCACCGGCTGCAAAGTTTGAAATCAGAGTTTAAATGAGGATTACCTCGAGCTGTGTGAGGTGGTGCAGTTTGAAAGAGCTTACTGCTGTAGTTTCCACAGATGCGATGATTCAGAACTCCGGACTACTGGTACGCGCCCAATGTAAACATGAGCGCTCCGCCGAAAACCACGTGGAGTCACGTGACTGACCTCCTTCGGGGCTGGCTGCAGCCTGCATAGGTAATCTGTGAGAAGGCTTTTAGTGGAGCTACAAGGGCGAATCGGCTAAAAAGCAAGTGAGCGAAGGCAGCAGAGTAAAAATCGGGGATCAAGCATGGCGGTGGAGCGGCGGGAAGACGGTGGAGTGGGATGCAAACACGCACAGCTTTTGCAAAACTACTTCTGGACTGGTAAACTTACAGTTTCAACCTATCTCGTTCATACTTCGATCGACAAATATAAACGTAAATTCGTACCGCATGCTGATTGTCCGTAAATTTTATGGATGTACAGATAAAGCCCTACAGATTTTTCAAAAATTCAGCTTCCAGTTGTGTTTTACATTGATTCGCCTGATAAATTCACACGAACAAACGGATGTCTGATTTTATATTTATCTCTGAATCTCAGGTAGTTATAGCGAGACTTCATTCAGAACGACTCTTGTGCTTTCGCGCTCCAAAGGTTGTCGTTTGAATGTTTGTACAACTCTGCTCTGTGATTCTTTCCACCTGAGATATTTTTCCCATCGAGCTGCCGTGAGGTGAGAAGAGAATGTGCATATTTCAGCTGCATATATCTACAGCCAACATGCTGTTGTAAATAAAGTGTGTGTTGTGTGACAGTACTACGGATTCTTTGTGAATTTTATGGACTTTTGAAAGTCAGTAAACAGATAGACGTCCCGGCATCAATACGTCAGACTTCTCAATCCCAAATGGCTCTTCCATCGTTGACCCATTTTCAGACACTTCGGCTCTTTCCATAGATAAATAAACACATTATAAACATAAATATAGCATATAACCATTCACAAATAAACCACACGTTCATCATCAATGTGAGAAAAAGAAATCGTGTATTTTGTTTCTTTATGGTTTTCTTTTTATTTAACCAGTCCTCATGACATTGCAATGACTTCCATTAAAGTCTAAAGCTTTGAAATTAATCCACATGGAAAAACATTTATTGTTTGAGTAAAAAAAAAAAACTTCTACAAAGATTTAAAACAGCATGAATTGTTTTGTGAATGCTTTAAGGCTAAAACTAAATACATGAATGAAAATCCAATATTCAGCAACAGCAGCTCAATTCTTCAGCCATCAAATCCCCCATATTAACTTTATTAGAACAGAAGTTGTAAGAAAAAAAGACCTAGATGGGCAGAAGGTATTTCCAGTGCTGATTACCAGCATTGTTTTCACGGATGACGTGCTGGGAAATATACAGAGCAGCTTTTGTGAAACAAAGAGGGAAAAAAAAAAAGTTGTAAAACAGGAAGTGAATTTAGATTTTATCTTCTTTTTTATGCTCAGCATTTCAGATCCACTCAAACTCATCATGCAATGTGCACCGTCATAAGCAGCCTGTTGTTTCGTTAGGGAAAAATGTTGTTATTTCAACTTTTCAGTCAAAGAAAAGGAAGGAGCACACATTTAATAAAACGGAACACAGTATGGGTTTCACTCCTATCATGCAAAATTGTATTTTTCGTCATTTATTTTTTATCTTTATTTGCTGTTCAAGTGTTTGACGCAGCTTTCAAAGCTTTTTCAGTCTTCGAATAAGGACATATGGCCCTTAACGCTGCCAGTCTGGACTCAAACCCAAGATTCACGAGTATAAAGCAGCTCTTCACTGATTTCTTTCAGGTTGTTTTAATTGGAGGACATCGACGACGTGGAGGGCTGATTGGAGATGTGACTTTACCCATGTGTGTTTCAGACCGACGCTGTGGAAGGCCGCGGCGTGTTTACAGTCACACAAGTCAAGGGTTTTAAACCGCACAGATTAAACCTAAACCACCTGTAGGGGTCAGAGCCCCACATCACCTGCACTTTGACCTTCAAATCAGGTGGCCTAACATACTTCAGCACGAAACGCTTCACCGTGAAGGAACCAGCACTGTACGCGCTTCTGTTGTGCCCAGCGCCAAGCCCCTATGACTAGCTGCTTGTTCCTGTCTGAGACGTTGACATTTCACCAAAAAACTTTCCCCTCCCACGTCCTCAGAGTGTCTCTCGACTGAGACAGCAGCAGCCCCGTTGTCCATTTGCATGTTTTAATTACCTTGAATCACTTTTACCAACATGTAGAGCTGCCAGTGCAAACAGCACGAAGTGAAACTTGTTCTCAGACTTTCTGGTTCTGACCCACACATGCCAGCAGTCATCTTTATTTTTGACTTGATTTCAGGAAATCATCTGACCTCTTGTTTGGTATTTCACAACATTCAGTCGGGCCCCAGCCCTAACCTTTAGTACCACTTTTTTTTCTTTTTTTAAGTGTCTAATAGCTTACTGAAGTGAAAGTACAGCAGGATGGTTTATATATATATATATATATATATATATATATAAAAAACTCGAAGGTCGTTCAAGTCTGGAGGGAAGCGTTTTCATTCCTAAGTGCAGATATTCCCATCAGGTCACACGCTAACGCGGTGCGGACCTCACAAATCAAAACATGCCTACAATGCAGACTCGGAGGAAATGATGCTTTACAGCGAGGTGTGATAATTCACAAGACGCTTTCAAATCCTATTCATCTCCATGACAACCAAGACATCCACGAAGGTGGGACATATTGAAACAAACAAACAAACAAAAAAAAAAACACGTTTCCATTCAGAAGCAGCTGCAGCATCGCTCTGAAAAATGGCCGGCGGTATTCAGGAGCTGAACGTTCTTCACCTCGTTCGTTTCTGGAAAAGATTCCTCTTCCCTGAAAGGTTCAGCCCCAAAGCCACGTTGGATTTGCAGCTCGCTGGCAAAGATTTACAGAGCAAGATTCTGTCGTTTAAAAATCGAACAGGATGGCAAAGAAAACCACGCGGCTACATTTCGCAGCCTTCCATTTCTTTCAACACGTTGACCTGCTAAAAACCAGGCCTGCAGTCATAGGTGGGACCTCAGTACATATCAGTTTTAAGTATAAACAGTTGTGGTTTCCTGTGAGCTGCAGCATCTGTACAGTAGGCTGGCTTCTGCTCGACGACGAGCGTTCTCCATCCCTCAGTAAGGAAGTTAAAAACAGAAGTAAGCGAGGACATGAGACCCAAAAGCAGCTGGCGAGGGAAACGCAAACTGATGGAGATGATTCAGCGTGGCTTCCTGAATTTGGCAAGCTGCCGTTCAATAAATGCTTCACCTTCCGTATGCGATTCTAAAAGCGGCCCGCCGTCTTAAATGCCTCGTCTTTCCACTGTGGTGCAACCCCGAACCCTGTTGCTTCACTTCCACAAAGCTGCAGTCACATGAGAGGTCTAAATCTGACTCTGCTCGAGCTTCAACTCAGAGCACGAAACAAAAACGGGAACAATGAAAATATAACTCCTAGCAACAGTGGAGGTCTGTGAACTACTTCTTACTTCAAGTAATCTTTACATTCTGTATCTTTCCTGGCAACAGAAACTGAAATGAGGTACTGACAAAAACAAACAAAGAGAGATCATTCTGGGTGAAGTCAAAACGACCTCAAACTGTGATTATTTACATCAGCACATAAGGTCAGATCCCAGTTTTCTTTTCAGGGAGAAGTGTTGAAAGTTGTGACGAGCCAAGCGAGACACATCTGCAATCTGGTCGGCGTTTCCGTCTCCTTTAGACGCAGGGAGATCCTGGAAAAATAATAAAACCAGCGTTGGTTTTGTTCTACGGAGAGGGCGACACGAGAGGAATGAAACAGAAATTTCGGAAACTTTGTTTGCACACATGGGAATTTTATCCCAGCATCTCGATAACCCCTTGTTAAAGTATTCATCTTTATCCCTCATTCATCGCACGGAACACATGAAATCATGTCTATACACAATGAGATCAGGTTACTTTCACTTTTAGCATCGGGATGGGCGTGAACGCTGGCGCCAGGCGGGCGGTGTTGTGCAAATTTACAAGTGGCGTTAATATTATCTTCATCTCAACGTAAGAACGCTGGATTTAATCAGAGAGAAGCTGAACTGAGCAGAGCTCACTCTGGAGACAATAAGCGGTTCTTTTTGACAGGGAACGGCTGCTACAAACTGAAAAGAAGATAAGATGAGATAATTCAAGCAGAAACGAGTCATGATATTTCCCCTCGGTGGCAGGTTGTCTGCTGCTGGGATGTTACACAGCATATCTGTGTACCCCTGCTCTTTAACTGCGGGGCCATTCAAAGCACGGGAGAAAAAGTTCCCTGACTTCCTGTTTATTACAGGCCTAACTGGCTCGGTGGTCAGCGCCGCGGTCTCGTAATCCCGAGGCTGCCGGTTCGAGCCCGGGTTACGTCAGGGAGGTCGTCCGGCGTAAAACACTTGCCAGATCTTCAGCACAAGTTCACTCGCTGTGACAAGCCACAACAGAAGGGAGCAAAAAATGTTGGTTTTTAAAGCTTTTATTGGTCTAGCCTCATCTCAACCACAGCATTGTTTACATCATCGCACTTCATCTAGAAGGCTGAGGTCAAACGATCAGACGTTCCAAGATCCAAAGACAGAAGGAGAGGTGACTGTGGCTTTGCAGTTGCTGCGCCTAAATGATGAAACTAAATTTTAAAAACTTCTCACTGGCATTTGACTCAACCAGAGCAGAGACGGATAAAAAAAAAGCCAACAGATGCTATTGCAATTGTGAATTTAGCTCATGATTTAAGTGGTGACCTAAGAAAATGAATTCATTCAGTTTTAATCTGAACTTTGACCTATAGTTCCTAAAAAGAGTGAACTTGCAGACAGGCTTTTTAATCTGAAACCGCTGATCCTCGGAGGTTGTAATGCAGCAGAGAATCGAGCTCTGAAGTGTTCCTCACCTCCGGCTCCTCGTTCAGCAAGCTGTCAGAGTCGGTCGTTCGGAGGCTGCTCCGCAGATCGAGGCTGCTGGGCGGCGGCAGGACGTTCTGACCCGTGTTGGACCAGCCCGAGAGGCAGTGCTGCACAAGGACAATCGCATTAATGAGGGGAGAACGAGGTGGCTGCAGATAAACAAGGTTCCTTTCTGACATATCCAAAAGAATCTAAGTGGCAGCCAGAATTGGAGCCGTCTGAACTATGAGATGTTTCAGTTTTTTTTCTCTTATCTTCTTCCACAAAGGAAACATCTGACTGTCCTTGAAGACAGGAATGACATTATGTTGTACAGTAAAACAACAAACCTTCTGCTCTGCCGACTTGACAAAAACTAAACAATTATCTTTACGCAGTCAGTTTGAGGAAGGTATTCTTTTGGGATATCAATATAAGTGGACATAAGCTTAAATGGTAACTGTTGTTTCAACTTTCTGTTTTTTTAATTTAAGCTTTTCTCTCAGTGAAGTTAATTCTGCATACATATGCCTTGCATGAGCCTTTTGGACGAGGAGTGAAACCTCTCCAGAAACAAGGAGAAGCTCTGTTGCCTTTTATTAAACCACTTCAGATGATGGGAGCGGAGATGCAGCCACAGGACAAGTTTGCAAACTCCCTCCACAGAAAGGCAACACCAGGCAGGTGGGTTTAAACCCAGAACCTAAGTGCTATTTTGAAAAATAATGGTACAACAATTACCTCATACAGCAGGCTTGATGATTTTCAGGCATTTCGAACTCACCGATGGTAACCCCAAACTGTCAGACGGGTCGAAGCTGCTCCTCCGATGAGCTTTGTATTTATACGGCGGTGAGAGGGCAGAGCGAGGAATGCTGACCCTTCACAGGAACATGGTAAGGAAAGCAAAAAGACATCTAACATGAGGTGATAAAAGAAAATTACCCACTATGATACATTTAGCTGTAATGTTTATACAGAGTCTTTTATAGCTCAGGTTCAACGAAAGGAAAACACTCAAACCCTTTCATACGAGTTTATAGGCTTTAAAAACAAACCAACAGCTTGGTTATTTCTACTGCAGAAGCAATAAAAACTGGGATCTAATGGTTATTAAATATTACAGTTTTAAGTCCAGGAATACTTGACTTTGTACGACAGAGTCTGAGTAGTGCAAATTCACCATAATAATACATAAATTTGATCAAAATGAGTAACTTGTCAGTAAAAACCTTTATACAAAATGTGTGTATGAAAATCTGCTACAGCTAATTTAATTTGGGGATTGTTCAGAGGCTGTCCTCCACACACACACACACACACACACACAAACACACACTTAATGTAAGACAAAGCAAAGTGAAGTGATTTACAAAAACCTTGAAATGCATTTAATACATAAAATGCTGTTTTTATTGTAAAACTTTGTGCTTTGTTTTGTTTTCTCACTCATCCATCAGTTCAGGGTCTCAGGGACCTGGTGCTCATCTCTAAGGGGGAGGGGGGAGGTAAACCCTGGACAGATCGGTCCGTCGCAGGGCCACACAGAGACACATCGCTAACGCTCTCACTCGCACAAAGAGCCAATTTAGGCTCGCCAATTAACTTAACTTGCATGTGTTTGGAATGTAGGAGGAAGCCCACACATGCGTGCAAACTCAATGCAGAAAATCCCCACCTGGGAATCTGACCTGCGACCTCCTCGCCGTGAGGCAACAATGCTAACCAAATAAAAGGTGGAACAACATGTTCGGAAAGTAACGTTTCAAACGGTGACGAGAGCTCCACTCCGTCCAGGTCGGTTCTGTGTTTATTCTGAAGCAACGGGGACGATCTAAATTTAACCCACCTAAGATGTTTTTCACCCGGGGGTCAATAAAAGGTTCCGTCAATTGTCAGTGTTTTCAGAAGGAAACTAAAAGGTCACCTCCTCAGTACCTGATAAGAGCTGGTTCCGCAGCGGAGTGAGGGTGGGAGGATTTGGGCTTTTTGCACACTGGGCAGCACTCCTGGGAGTGAAGTGGGACAGGAAACAGTCTGCTGTTAATCCTGTAGGAGAATGTGCCTGGACAAAAGGTGAGCAAGCAGATACAAGCGTCAGCTCAGCCGTAACACAGAGGGAAAGGAGAGCAGGCTGATGAAATAAAACAATCCCTCTTACACTGATGGGAGTTCGTGTTCGCTCCTTGGTCGTCGTTATCCGTTCGGAGTGGTGTGACCAAACGTCTCTCCTCAAATAATCTAAAAGTAGATCCAATAGAGTCAGATTATAAAGCATCTATCAGGAACAGGCCCACTGTTAATCATCTAAAACAAGGGTGATTAAAAAAAACAAAAATACAGGAAAAAGACTTACTCTGCTTGTGCGTCATGGCTACACTCATCTTTATTGAGTGTTCGAAACACACGCAGGTCGTCAAAGAAGTCGTCAGATCGCTCCACTAACGAGTCCTCCGTATCCAGAACTCCTTACAAAATGAAAACCAGCAGCAACCGTCAGCCGTCTGTTTGAGGATCGGCTTGGACAGACAAACAAGTGAGGCGTACCTGCTATCCAGTCATATCCGAGCAAAGGCTGTAAGCGGCGACTGAATGAGGCTGGAGCGGCTTCGCCTTCATCGGACTGAAACGTGACTCGACCTTTGGCCTCCCTCTAGAAAAAGACGACGTGAAATATGTTAGCAGTCGTCACGTTCATGTTATTTCTACAAAACTGTTACTTTTATTTGTGCAACTCACATTGTATTGATTGTCTAGGAAGAAAATGTACTGTGATAACTGTTTAAAATGAGTTTTATTGTTTTCCTGATGCATATTTAAAGGATTCTGTTGACATATTTTTGATTTGCAGGTTTGAACTTTGAAGGCACACGACCCATTTCCATAAGCTGACACAATTTCTTGCTCTTAATGAAATCTCTGTGGCGTGCATAGACCAAAATATGAAATAATTACAGTACAAAAGCTCTTTAATCAGCCCCGTCTTCAGAGCGGCTGGTTTTAACTGAACCACTCCCCTCCTCTTTGGTTTGTGATACTGTCCCACACAACGTGAACATAAATTTAGACATAAAATAATCTGAAAAGACCATAAAGCAGTCACCTATTGGAAGCAAACCAAACTCTCACTTTCACACGTCAAACTTATAGAGAAATATCGGGAGCATTTTTCCTCTTCAAAGTAATCACACGTTCATAAAACCCATGTTGTTAAACGCAACTGCTTCCATAAAGTAACATGACAACCAGCTGGCAAGAGGCAGAAAAGTCAAAAACATTCTGAGTCTGTTTTTTTGTTTTAATAGCTGAGAGGCAAACATAAAAAACTGCTGCTTTCAGGGAAAACACGTCATCAATGTTTTTTTGGACTGGTAGTTCTCATATGCCAAGAAATAAAAACAAATTTTATCTAGGCATGTACAACGTTCTGAGGCAGACGTTTTTGAGGTGAAAGTCATTTTAAACAAATATAGAGTCTTAAGCATTAAAATTCTAATTTTAGGTATATTTTATATCCTCTTTAATAGCATTTAAATACTTTTCTATGCTTCTTTGTTGTTTTGAATTGCAAAAATAAACAGCAGTGACTGCAAAAACATTGGGACAAACTAATAATCTGCTTCCTGGAAGCTAAATTATGTTAAAAAATTTCTAAAATAGGAGATGATCTTAACAGACCTGGTTTCTGTGACTAACCTGACATGTCTTTGTAGTTTTTAGCCTTGAGTCCTGTAATTTGTTGCCAGTTTGTAGATTTTTATAGTTGTCGTTCAAGGGGTCTGACAGCGTCGTGGAGTCAGCGGTTACTCCTCTGTGTTTGGAGGTCCCAGACGGTGTGGAAACTTTGTGCGTCTCAAGGGTGTCTGATCAAAAACACAAAGAACAGCTTTCCTCACCTGACTGTTCAGTACAATTCACACATCCCAGTATGTTGTTCCAATCAGAAGAATAATTTCTTTTTAATGAATGATTATTTGGTTTACACTGATCTACATTAACATCACTCAGCTATCCATTATTTTTTATTTCCTCTTCGCTTCTCATTAAAAGTGCCTCTATTCAGCGGTTAATATTTAATAAAACTCCCAAGCATTTTAGTGCAAATACAGAAAGACATCTAATATTACTCAAATACTGCAATTAAATCGTTTTTAGGTACAAGTGCATGCCCTAAATTTTAAACCTTAGTTGGGTAAAATATTGCAACTGTGATAGTTAAAAATGTGCACTTCTAACAGTCAAAATGTGAGGGAGTAATTATTATTTTTTAAATTTGATTATGAACTTCTATTTGTTTTATATTACTAAATCCTGGATTATAATTATTTACTCCTCAACAAGCAAGGTGGATTAAAAAAAAGTGTTATTCTAGCAGATCTAATTTAACTAATTTCATTTAGTCAATCATTTGTTTTCAGTCTACTTCTAAAACTACATAAAACACAAGGTTCGTAAGTAAATACACTTAAAAGGTACTTATTGGAAAGTATGAACTCAAGCAGAAAAAAAGGCTTGTTTGTGCACTTTGAAAGTGTTTATCACATATATTGATATGCAGTTCTGAAATGCGGGTATGCACTTAGTGTAAACACAGCACATGAAAACCACATGGATGTTTGACCTACTATAGGCTGGTCTTAAGTCTGTAAACAAATTAAAGTAAATATAAGAGTGAATCTGCAGCTAAACGCAAAATAAAATAGAACTAGTAAGACAAATGTCTATGTTAAATCACATTTTTAATTAAGGGCACATTAACTATACATATTATAAAAAAATACACTGATTTTGTTTATTGCCTTATCTTTAAAACCTGACCAGATTTTAAGGCTTAGCAATGAGGACTTTTTGTTGCTTTTGTGTGCTTACTTTACCCAAATAAACATATTCCTCCAAACGAGCCAACGAACGCTTTTGAAACGATAACAACTATTTCAGCTCGCTTAGTTTCGTGTTTAATTACCAGCAAATCTCACGGAAGGTTTAGCGAGGGCCGCCCGGGCAGGACCGCGGCCTCCCTCCGTGCGGGTGACCGTCACCTCGGCCTCCCTCCCCCGCTTGCGACTCCCGCTGCAGCCGCTCAGCTGCGTCAGCAAACGTCGGTTGCGCTCCCGCAAAACCTCGAGTCGATCCGCGGACATCCTGCCAAAAAAAGTCTGCTGAGCTAATTAAAATCAGCTTCGCCAAATTACAAACACAAACATACAAGATTAGCGTTGTTTTGTTTTTTAAATCAGACTCCGCCCACTTCCTAGCAACGCGTTGACAACAGCGATCTGATTGGCTGTAGAGATTTTACCCACAATGCCTTTGTAAACCGTCGGAGGAGTTTCTTAAAGAAACAGGCACGCATTTAACATAGGCTGCATTACAAAGCTTCGAACAAGAGAGGGCGCTGTGTATTTACTGCGACGCAAAACATTGGTAGAGATCATAAATTTAAATAACTTTAATTATACAAGTATTAATCAGGCAACGTTGCTATTTTAACTCCATGTTCTCAGATTGCTGTGGAAAATACATAGGAAAATGTCTAACACATCGCATAGAAAAATATGAAGTTTAAAAATCAGATTTTTTTTTTTTTTAAATACTCCAGACCTTAATTTGGTTAAAATAATTATACTTGTGCATATATTTTTATCTGTCATGTTTTTGTTTTGTTACTGGGTGTGTTGCATTTCAGATCGATTGATTTTTTTTACATTTTTAATATTTAGGGTGTTTATTATTTTAGTAAATATACTCAAGTAATTGCTGATATGTTTGTGTGTCACTAACAGAAATGCGGATTATGTTCTGTCACCTTTTAATGATTTAGCAGGATTTTGTTCAAAGATCGGAACAAATCCTGAATCCTGAGCCTGAATAGTTTCACTACATCTTAAAGAAAACCTTCAGAAAATGCGTCCAAGAAAACTAAATTAGATTCAAAAGAGCTTGGAGGAAATTCCTATGGATTGGAGGAAGAGATTGTAATATAAATTAATAAAACCAAAAACAACATGGAAGTCTGTTTTTTCTTTTTAGCAATAACAAATATTAATAATGACAAAACTGCATGCAATGACAATACAAGCTCATTCTTTATGACCAAATAAGGACATAAAAATGAGAGACTGATGATAAAAATCAGAGGCTGCCAGGCGATCACTGTTATATGTCTGCAAATCATCAGCAAAAGCATCAAGATGTACTTTTACATCGCTTGAAAATAGTTCATAATCCTCCTAATCCACTTCCCAGAGGCGAAGATACAAGTCATTAGGAAGAGCGCCCCAAACTTCCTCATCTTCACTGATGCGAACAAAGAAGTTTCTGTTTCAACATATGTTTATTGTTTTGGTCAAAGTTAGAAGTGGTGACACTGTGTGTTGCGATTTCTCTGCTAAAACACAAAATAGGAAAGCTTTTGATTTTAAATACCGTACTGTGCAAATGTGTCAAACCACTCCTACATTTACAGCACTGTGCAAATATTACACATGGAGGATTAAAAGAATAAAAGCCAGAGCTGAAAAACAACAGCAGATGTACAGAAAGTGTTATCTTTAAGAAACAGAGCCTAAGAGATTCATCATCCCTCAGTTGATTATCTGCTTTATGCCAAGTTTTCAGCTAATAGCTCTTTTGAAATAACCTCTTGGTGCTTAAATACTATTTTATGTGTCAATCTGTGTTATCTTTGGTAATTTTCATAAATTTAACTGAGCTCTTTGTCACAGATTGCTGTTAATGAAGTTCCTAAAGATCTAATTACAACACAATAATGTTTTTGCCCTTGTGTGTATCTGTGTGTGTGCATTTGTGTGTGTACTTTTGCAGTCGTATTAAAAATTAAAAGATTTTCTCAATACTGGTCCAGTGTCCATATCTGAGACAAGACGTTGTTGTGTCTTTTTTGTGTGTTTATTGTATTTGTGCTGGTCAGTTCAGGATTTTTAAGAGCTGTTTTTTTGGAGTTTGGCGAACCAAAACATAAAGTTGCCATCTATATGAAAAAAGATCTGTGAAATAAAAATGCTGGCTATGCCTATGACTATGTAGATGTTGATGCTGTAATGCAAGCTGACGATGTTCGATCAGATAATGAAGAGATGATGATAAATTCATCGTCTGTCTTGAATGCGGAGCACTTATTTCTCCCACTCAAAGGACAACCGGTGCTTGTGTTGACAGTAGTATTTACTGCATTCATTTTCTGGGTGGCTTTTGTTTATTTACAATAAAGCCGTCCATCCGTGGTGGCACTAATGACAGCGATGCAGGTGTCGCCGGGTCACAGCCATAACCATAAGGCTGAACCCCCCGCAGAGCGAATGGTGTGGAACTGCTGCTCAATATTCCAGTCACGGCTCGGAAACACTGAGAGCTGTCCAGGCCGGTCCAGTGTGATTAGCTGACCACAGTATTGTGGAGTTGCTTCCCATTATCATTAAACGCTGCCAGTCATGAAGTCATATAGTCCTCCCTGTCCCTCTAATTACACCCCCACTGCTGGGCTCCAAGCAATTACACCTGCAGCCAAAACACTTCATTGCTCATTAGGACAACGGACACAGCAACAAAAACAAACGAAAACATGAAATTACTCATTACTCATTCATAGGAAGGTAGTAGGAAACTATTCTCAAAATTAAGCTTTATATTTTTGTTTAATAATCAGGAACAAATCATGTGACATGTCTTGTCCACTGTGGGTTTTGCATGTTTGTCTTATATTATCAGTTCATGCAGCAGATTGTCCATATTAGTAGGTCACATGGGGAAAAAAAGAAATCTTTGTTGAAACTCCTCGGGTGACTTTTTCAACCGCCCTGCAGAGCAATTTTAATGCATGAGTTTACATTAAATTACAAAGGGAGGCTCCGAAAACAAACTTGCCTGGGAAACAATGTCATGAGCAAACTAATTAAAGAGCGGTCCAGAAAAGCTTCCTGTGGTCAGTTAGGTCGTTTAAGCAGGACACAAGAAGGCCAAACATAAAACATAAGCCTCAACATGTTTTTATGGTAAATGACAGATTAAGTTCATCTTTAAAGTGGAACACAATAAGCTTCAGTTCCAAGTCCCAGGATTTTTTTTATTTACCCGGAGAGATTGGTGTATTTATCTATTTCAGAATTTACAGGACTGTGCAAAAATCTCAAATCATTCATTGTTCTTTTCTATTTTGCTTCCAAGGTTTTTCTTTGGACTTTGATTGCTTTTTAAATCTTTCATCATTTCCTTGAAATGTTAGAGGAATGTCTCTTTATTAATTAATTATTTGTTGAGCTACTCAACTCTGACCTGTCAATTATTCAGGCACAAAATGGCTCCTACACTGAAGTGATGAAGCAGAAAAGGGTTGACACACAACAAACCAGTTTTGTTTTCTAATGACTTTGGGGAGATTTCCTGTTTGGATGGGATTTCTGCACCTTAAGTTGAGTAACTGTTCGAGAAAAAAATAAAACTTGTAACCTCTATAAAACTCGCTGTGTGAGGTATTAAAGTGGTATTAACTCATGGCCCTTTTTTTTGCAGTGGTCTCTGCTTTTTTATCTGATCTGAGGAGTCTTTACTCCCCTGTTGCAGAGTGGCCATTATCACAGGACATGAGAATTTCAAGATAAACAAGCTGAAACCAAGTCACACACACACACTCATTTGTTTGGTGTGCCTGTGTAAGGTAGTCTTATAAAAACATAACAAACTCTCCTGCATTTTCTTGGAAACAGACACCTTTACTTTAGATTTTAAGAGCACAAAAAGAAATGGTAAATTAGAGCAAAAGAGAAGCTGAGGAGGAGAGAGTAAAGGATCTGACAGAAGGGGTGACCAACAGGATTGGTGAAATCGTTGGGTTTTGTTGATTAAAAAAAAGGAAAACTGTCGATTGTCCCTGCAGTTGCACTGATCGTGATGGATGTTATTAAGATAAGGAGGATTAGACCAGTCACAAGGATGAGCAGAGAGTAAAAGATCCCACTTTCTGCAGGATGGAGAGGGTCATTTCAACTTTTAGTAACCAAAGACACTGATTCAGTCAAGCCGTGGTATGTAATGTTTAATTTTATGTCCAAGCGTTTGAAAAATTTGGTTTGAAGTTTTATAAAGTAAAAAAAACACAACAACACAAAACTTAATTTTGATAAAAGTGAAGTATGTGTGCAGATGTTTGACTTAAAGAAACTTTCATCAGTGCTGTGATTTTGTAAAAAGTAAAAAGTTCTTTGTTTCTGGCAGCTCATAGCATCACGAAGAAGATCAAAAAGTCAGATGATCACAGAGACAAAATAAAATCCTTAGATGTAGATTTTTCCCCCAAAGGAAAATAAAGGAGGGTAAAGGAAACTTGGGGTTATATTTAGATTATAAATACCAGACTGTTATTTAAGATACACATGACTTCAAGTGAATAAAATATTGTTACTCTGTATGTACTTTTCTGCATTGAAGGCCTTTCCAGATGTGCAAGCTGCCTATGATATAGACACTAATGCACCCCCAAACTATCAGAGATGCAGGCTTTTAAACTGTGTGCTGATAACAGGGGTCCTGCTCCTTTAGTATAAAGGACATGGAGTTTATAGTGTCCAGAAACATTTCAAATTTGGATTCGTCTGACCATAGAACAGCTTTCCTCTTCGCCTCAGTCCATTTTAAACGAGCTTTGGCCCAGAGAAGATGGCAGCGTTTCTGGATGGCTTCTGCACAGTGGAGCTTTACCAGCATTTATGGATGGCACACAAACTGTGTTTACAGACAATGATGTATGAAAGTGTTTCTGAGCCCATACAGTGATGTCCAGAACAGAATCAGTCCTGTTTTTAGGCTCTGAAGATCACAGACATCACAGACGTATTGACTTTCAGGCTTGTACTTTGAGAGATTTCTCCAGATCCTTGAACTTGTTTGACAATAATGTGAACTCTAGATGACAGGATCCTCAAAACCTCCACAGTTTTCAGTTGAGGAACATTATTCTGAAATTGTTCCACTATTTTTAGTCAGTTTTTTTGCAGACTGGTGAACCTTAGCCTCTCTAAAATGTTCTTTTTATACCCAGCCTTCTTACTGACCCGTTGTCTGTTAACCTATTTCATTGCTGAATGCTCTTCCAGCTATTTCTTATTCATACCACTTATTTATACAGCTTTCTGTTGCCCCAGTCCCAACTTTTTTGAGATGTGTTGCTGTTATTAAATTAAAAATTACTGTATATATTTTTCCAAACAATGTCACAATTTCTTAGTTTAAACTTTTGATATATTTATTTTGTTCCACTGTGGATAAATACGGGTTTTAAATTGTGTATTTTTTACATTTTACACAATGTCCAACTTCTTTAAGAACTGAGGATGTCCCACAGGCTGTGAAATAGGGTCTCCATGGATCAGTTCTTCCAATACATCCCACTGATAAAATTGATTACCTCCTTATACCTGTAAAAGAACAACAAACTGTAAATTTAGAAGAAAAGAAAATTGCAGCATGAAAGATTCATTGTCCGAAAGCAGACATCGCCGCCATCAGATATTGTTTTTAACTTGATAATTCTGCATGAATGACCTGAGTATGATCCAGATTTGTAGAGTGTGAGCACATTTTATGACCCATGTGCATGGTTTATAAACCCATAAATTCACCACAAACTGTAAAAACCAAGGGCACGGTTTATAAACTGGGACAATGGATTTCCAAAAGCGTCAGTCTTTTTTTCACAGCAGTTACCAGCAGGGCTCAATAACAATGAAAACAAAACTTCAGTTTCCCTGAAAGCTGCATTTCCCAGGCTTTTTTCTTTGTAACACTGCCTACTGAAAATTTCATCTGGATTTCCACATTTTATTTGTCTTTTTTTCACGCCATCTTTCAAAACCATTAATGTCGGTTCTCTTTTTTGATGACTGAATGTTGCTCTGTAATTTTACATGTCTCTTTTAGAAATAAATCAGCATTATATTTATGCATTAACGCTCAATAAAACACAAGCAACATGATTATTAAATAAAAATCTAATATAATACAATGCAATACTCTATGACATGATACAATACAATATGATGCACCTGTCTTTACCCAGTTTTTGAGCACGATCGAGGAGGAGCTTGTGTCTATCTCCAGCAGTCACTGCGAGAGGCGCGGCGCACCCTGGACACGGTCATAAGTCCATCACAGGGACACATAAATAAGACAGACAGCCACTTACATTCTCATTCACACCTAGGGACAATTTAGAGCTATCATAGAACCCAACATGCATGTTTTTGGTCTGTGGACAGAAAACGGAGTAGAGAAAACACATGTATGCACGTGGAGATCATGTAAACTCCACACAGAAAGGCCCCAGGCCTGGTGTTGAACCTGCAACCTTCTTGCTGTGAGGAGACAGTGCTAACCACTGCACTGCCATGCTGCCCATGAGACGATACAATACAATACAATATGATATGATACAGGACAATAAACCTTTATTTTTCTCCTTGGGGAAAGTTATTTCAGACTCAGTGCTGTCCCAGCAGATGTCTAAACAAAAGATATAAATACACTATTACATCCATCTTTCATGCAAAAAAAACCCAACACATTTGGAAAAGGAACATAAGACAGGAATACTAATAAATACTGAAGGATTTTGTACAGCAGATGGTGAAGTGCTAGATTACACGTCTTTCACCAAATCATTTATCTCCAAACCAATTATGCTCGGCCATGCTTATGTTTTGTCTGAGGAAAGAAGATTCCACGTTCTGGTCACTTCGTAGTTCAACATATTTCACCTGCAGACGGTTCATCTAACAGGTGCTGATTTGCGAGGCGAGAACGGAGACCATGAAGGTTTCTTCCCACCAGGTTCCTCCGAGTTAGTCAGCAGCAGGACCTCATTTTGGGGGTTTTATGTCAGCGCTGTGCTTAATGGCCTGTGTGTCTTCCCCGAGGCTGGCTAAACACGTGCTGTAAATCAGCACAGATGGAACACACCAGTTAATCACAGCCTTTGTTTCGGGCTGAGGGAACACAATCAGTCTCTCTGAATGTCACCAAACTGACAAACGGTGTGTAAGGGACGACTAACACTGTCAGGTCACACAGACGAACTGCCTCAGCGGCCACCTCTGCTTAACAAGAATCATTTCTTCCTATCAATGAACTGCTTTTAATCAGAAAGCTGCACTACAAGCACAATTATTAAACTTGTTGCCCAATTAAAGACAAATTAAATTGTTGAAGAAACATCAAACCTGTTTTACAAAGAAAACATGAAGTTTGTCTTTCCCGCTGCTCCCCAATTGCACTAAAATGAAAAAATATTTATGCTAATTCACGTTTGTCTATTTTAAGATGTTTTTACCAGTTAACTAACAAAAAAGGTGGCAGTTCAATAACAGATTTGATCTTTAAAATGCATTCAGTGTGCGATAATGACACCTTTTTATTCTGGCACAAGCCTTCCATCCACAGAGTTATTCAGGTTTGCTGAAGCAGCAACCACAGCCTCCCAAATCCTGCTCGCAGAGGTGCATTGTCTCCCCTCACTGTAAACCTCGTGCTTGAGAAGAGCCCACAGGTTTTTTGGCTGGCTTTAGGTCGGATGAATAAAGAATCCAGGTCCATTATTCGGTCAGCTTTGAGGTCTTTGACAGCTTGGTAAGCAGAATAACGTTTGGCTGCGGGAGATCTTAATGATTGCAGCTCAAACCAAAACCGTTCCTCCTTCCTGCTGAGGCCTGACTCGATTTCTTTCCATCACCGATCCAGTGAGAGTTCATCAAACATCTCTAAATTTGTCTGTTTATTGGACCTTTCAGTTATATCTGGGCACCATCCACCTGGTGAACCCAGTTGGATCCCTGGACTGGTCATGTATAAAGTGCCAGACTGCAGTTCTGGAAAATGTCAACACTAGACAAAAATAACTTCCAACATGTTTCTGATTTGCTTTGTCTCCACTTCTTTGCAGGTAATTTGCACCTTTTATGTTTCTGTGCATCAGTGGTCACACCTCAATAGTTTAACTGGTTCTTTTTATCAGAAGCATTTGTTTGATTGCTCACTTTTCATTTGTCTTCTTTATTTTTAGTTGAGGGAACTAAGCATAAATACTCACACCTTCATATAAAGGCACTTATCACATATGGCCAAATGTTCCCAAATGGCACTAAAACATAATCTAAAAATGGATCAAACGCAGCAGGTGCTCCTCTCTAATTATAGAACATCTTGATGCTCTCGGCTACTACCACGCTAAGTTTAAGCCTAATTTCTGTAAACCTGGCTGGGTTAGAGTCATTTTTGTGTTGGCTAAAATGTGGTGGCCATCTTGAACTTGTTGACTCCAAAAGTTAATGAACTATAGATGTCACGGTGTTTTGGTTCTGTTATTTCTGCCTGTTTTCATATTCACCTTGGTTGCCTGTTCTCAGAATGCTTGTGATATTGGATTTTCATTGTATTTTAAGTTCATGGATCAGCCCATTTTTCCCAGGTTCTCTTTTTAGTTTAGTAGATTTTGCCCATCTTCTGTGTTTTGTTTTCAGTCACCTGTTTTGTTTTATCCATGACTGTGCTTTACTCAGCTCTCCCAGTCATTCATTCCCAGCACCTGTTGCCCATTAGCTTCTCCCAGATGTTCTCATTCAGTAATCACCCCCCTCCCAGCAGATATAAGCTCTTTGTTATCACTCAGCTTGTGTCAGACTCTCCTGTGCAAGGCTGTGTAATGCTGGGGTTTTTGGTTACAGAGAGCTTTTTGTTTTATTTTAGGTCCATAATAAACTTGTTGACTTGTTCCTGCAGTCTGTTTAACTGCACCCTGACATTACAGTCGCTGTACACTGAATGAAAGTTTCATTAAAATCCATGAAATATTTGGCAATTGGACTTTAACAGTTAATGACCAAGTTTTATAAAACAAATTTTGTGCAATCAATTAGTGCTCAGAGTACATACTGGGGATGAGTCTCTGAGGTATAGTCATTTTTTTGTTTGCTGAGATTGCTTAGCTGTGGTGGCCATGTTGAGTGGGGCTGACTCCAAAGGTTAATTAGTCGTAGACGTACATCCAGTGATTAACTTTGAGACTTTTATTCAAATTAGTCCACTGGTTCATGCTGTTGTTGAAAACAAAGAGCCATAAACATTTGGTCCCACCAACCCATCATTCTCTATCGCTTTCATCTTTTTTGTCATCTGTCAAGAAAAGAAAAGAAATCCTCCTGTTATCTCTGACTCTGACATTTCCTGAGCACACATCACGTTTTTCACCTCAAGCTTTTAGCAAAGTTGCGCAGCCTTCTAATCCGTACAGTAACGCTCATCAACAGTCGCCTAATTAAAAAGCTTTCAAGCTTGTTTCTCAGATCCACCAATCACCAAGACGGTCCGGCGTTGTAGCTGGGGAAGAACGAACGACCTTACAGCAAACAAACCTCTGATGAATAAATGTGAGGTTCCCTGTTTAAAAAGAAGCAGATTCTGTCGAAATCCTGAATTATAAGCTGACTGTAAACTGCTGCTTAAGGCTCAAATCAAGATGATAAAAAGCATCTGGAAAGAACCAGGATAAACATGCGAGTAAGAGCAGACGTACTTCAGCAAACAAGGGCTAAGATAGAGCAGCTTCCTTTAAAGACATTTAGAGGCGTATGGTTTAAAATTTACTCCCCTCAAAAGTAATTTCATGCCTTTTTGCCATATGGTCCAATGTACGAGTCCTCTGTTTGTCCTGCCTCAGCGCCTGCGGGATGACTTCATGAAGGCATGGAGATGATCTAAGCCTTTTCTGCCTGATTGCATGTTCTCTCTTGACCTTTTGTGAGTCAGACGCACGTCTCGCTGCCGCCCCGCAGGGAAGAACGTATGGACGCTGCTCTGGCATTTAGGACAGCAATCATAGGCGCTGATACGCGATGCCTCACTAAACCCTTGGTAGAGTGCAATAATGATCACCTGCCGCTCAATGATGAAGGTGGACAATGATGACGTTGTTTTACGGATATTGTTTTAAAACTTGCACAGGTAGTAGTCGAGAGTCATTCACAACACGTGCTCTGAGCGTGACCTAGGATTCCTTAAAGGAATGTTGTCTTTAATTTTAAGCTTTATTTTGTTGAAAATCAACTATTTCTGGTTAGAGATTTGTGTGTAAGCCATCAAACATCATGAATAACAGTTAATTAGTGTTCAAGGCAATCAAATTTCTTATAATTTGTAACCTTAATCTGTGACCCCTGACTGTAAGTGAAAGAGCAGCAAGAGCTGTAATTAAAGGCACACTTGCGGAGACGTCTAACACAACGAGCACATGATAGGAAACATTCTCTCAGCTAAATAAAATCTATGAATAAATTATTAACTCAGCTGCAAACCTCGGCTCCCCAGCCCGTTCCCATCCATCGGTCGTGTTAAATGACTGCAGCTTCCTCAACGCAAACGTCTCTCTGAGTTTCCTCTCAACACAGTTTGATTAAGATCGCGAAATTTGTTCAGTCTTTTGTTTTCACGGCACCTGAGGAGTCTACCAACATCAGCCAGCCTACTGCTTTCTCTTTATTAGCGGCTAATTAGTGTGCTTAATCAGCCCGATAATGAGGCGTTTCAATCAGAGCCAAGGCCGGAGTTCTAATCCCCGAGCGGGGTCTCCTTGAAGGCAAGTTTTCCAGGACGCGAGAGGATGACAGGGCACCAGTGGAGAGTGGGTTTTGTTGGATGATAACTGGTGAGCATAGATCCAAAGGTTCATGGGTGCTGGGATGATGTAAACGGCACACAAGGAAAAGATTTAGACACACTGTGTTCCTGAAAGCTATCCAGATTTTCTGCTCTCTCTGCTCAGCAGCTGCAGACACTTCACAGTAAGAAGAAGGGAGCTGATGCTCTCAGCTTCATCCTCTCAGCTGCACAAAAAGCCACCTGAAGCCCCCACAGAACGCTCTCCTCCTTTATGTTTTTCTTATCACAGTCATGTAATCATGAACAATCCAGTGCTATCACCTCCCATCTGCCTCCTCTCCCTCCCTCTCTGCTGCCTCACTCCTTCCCTGAGCAGCAGCAGCAGCAGCAGCAGCAGCTGAACTGGATAACGTCTCCCACCGCCGGCAGCACAGACTCATTTCTCCACACACCAGCTCTGAGTGGATGCTCAGCAGGGGTGTTTGAGATATTAGCACGCTGTGTGAGGTGAGGGGGGGGGGGAGGAAAAACGGCTCAGGGACTTCTTCATCCACCTTCAGAAAAAAAAAAAGAAAAAAAAGGTAAGCCACTTTTATTCTCCATCAAGTCCCAAAGTGAAAGAGGTTAAAGTTAGAGCTGCTGCCTTTGGACATCACTCGTGTCAGAATCCCGGCGTTCCTCAGATGGATTAGAGAAAGGGTTTGCACTTCCATTTTTAAGCCGTTAACATGCCTTTTCATGTGGACAAATGTATAAATGTTACAGCTGCATGTTTAGGAGCTTAGGGAGAATGAGTTAAAGTGTGCAGAGGGGAGGCACAGCCTGACCTGCGGCTTAATCCTTTTTTTGTTTGTTTAGAAAAGAACAGTACCAGCCACTGAACACTGTGCAAAGCTTAATATGCTCCAAAAAAAGGAGTCTTTAAAATATTTAGCACAGATTAAATACACTTTCAGGGACATGATCTCACTTCTGACACCTTAAATCTTTGACTTAAGATTAAGGATTTACTGCTTCTGCACTTGTTTCCTCCTGTGAGTCCATTTTTTATGATTAGTTTAAAAAAAAGAACTCTGATTGTGGCTGAAACTGACTCATTTTCTTTTATTGCATTGATGCTCCTTTCACCCTTAGCTAAAAGGGTGATTGTGTTCAATAAACTCTATTCTTTTACTTGATACAAACATAAATTAGTTATCCTAGAACAGTAATATTTTTCAAACTGGTGTTTCTTCGAAAGCATAAGAGCTGCAAAGTATTTATTCAAGGGTAAATTAATTCATTTGATAAAGATTCTAAAAAATATGCCACTCCTCCTGTAAACGTTGATTCAGTTTTCCTGTTTGTATTTTTCCTACATTTTTTGTAATCTAATTACATTTGCATACTTTAGCTGGGGGCTATGACTTTTCGTTTTGTTTCTGTAATTTTTATACTTAAAAAAAACTATTTGCAAATGTATGTCTCATATAAATACAATGAGATCTTTCAATTCCTTTAAAAACATTGTTCTATTGGCGATTTCCTTCAACATAATAAGTTTTGTCTTTTTATACTACTTTTAGCTTTTAGCCAGCCATTTGCCACATTTAGCTTTTAGCTATTGCTCTGCTTCTGCAAATTCATTCATCACTCAGCATTCACGCTGTTTGTTTTCTGTAGAAAATGCGTTTTCTCTGGTTTAACTTGTCTGTCAAGCCTGTTGGCTTTAATCCAGTTTACTGTTTGTGTTTCGAAGTTTAACCATCGAGTTCTGTCTCTCCTGATCGGGATATTTTAATCCCAACAGTCGGTTATCCGGGCAAACAAAAGGTAGACAGAACAGAGGCGTCAGCCTCATTGTGGCAGACAGTAACACTTCCCCTCTGAAATCCTCCTGACAGACCGAGGGAGGCAGGAACAATGATGATGTGAAAAGTCCCACCAGAGCCGTGAGCTTAAACGGGCTCAGTTTGCAACCTGACTGAGCAGCGTCTCTGTGTTCGGATTGGTGATGAGATCAGGAAATCTCTGAGCTCAACAAAACAACGTGGAAAAACATCTGTCACTCACTCAGCAGACTCAGAAGTTCATGAATCTTTTGGAGGTTTTTGATTTATTCAGTTCAGCTCCAGGATTTGTGTCCTCAGTTGGTTTGTTGAGTTTCATCGTTGAGAGGCCATTTTTGTTTTTGCAACTTTGTCAAAGAAAACTGTAAAACAGGACTGAACAATGTTGTAATTTTACTGATATATCTGTTTGAAAACCTTTATGGGTTGATATCGATCACATGTCAGGATCTCCAGCAGCTCAAAAGCAAACTCTTTTTAAACTTTCAGCAGTGGCTGCATTAAACACGTCCATAAATTGTTTGTAGAGCTGCTGCAAAACTACATTTCCAGTTAGATCCATTAACATAACTGCACTAAGAGTAAAGTGAATATGAGAAAACAACAACTAGCCTTGAATATATTCACTTTTTTTCATGTTTCATCCAGTAATGTGCCACTGATTTATTGTTATAAGGCTGATATTTACCCGTAATGATTTCTTTTTTTATCAGACTGATCATTATAGCCTCAACGACTTGTTTTTAAAAATGAAAGTGTCTCTTATCCATGAATCCAGACTAAAGATATAAAGATGTGACAGACTGATACTTTAGGGCTTTAAGGGGCTAAATGATCGTCTCTGCAGTAAACACTGTTTTTGAGATCATTCTAACTGTAAACACAGCCAAGTTTCTGTTGTCATTGAGGTTTTTTACAATGTTTTAATATCGGGTTTATTACAGTAATAACTGCTGCAAACTATTTTGGATCTTTAACGCTTGAAGTTTCTATTTTTAGTAGTTTGCAAGTTGCTTTCTTGGCAGCTAGTGAGCTGTTTAAATATCTAAAGTGGGTTTTAAAATCACTGATGTCTAAACACGAATCCAAAATAAAGCAAATAATAAACTTTCTCCCATCACAACTCCTAAATTGCCTTAACTTGAACAGAAACATGATTTTCAGTGAGTTTAGCTCATGCCGTGCTGAAACTCTAACGGCACTTTTAGTCTAATGGGACTTTAAATGTTTTAAAATGATTATTGCAAGATTTAGAAAGGCCTATTTGCCTGCTGAGATTGACCATTTTGCAGCACATAATTTCAGTGTGTCATAAATATAGGTTTGATCTAAATGAAACCTTTTCTTATTCATTTTGCCATTTAAATCAGCTGTAAGGACCCAAATGCAGGCAAACAGGAGTCAAGTTCTACAAACAAACCTGTTGATGCTACAACAGAGAAAAATCGAAGGTAGCACAACAACACATAAATAAAACAGGAAGATTAGATGAGTAACTGAGGAAAACCAAGGAGTATATAAAGATATTTACATGGATGGGTGATGAGGTGAGTGGAAACAGGTGTGTTGATGAGAAATAAGAGCCAGGTGAGTCTCGAGCAGGAAGCCGGGACAACTGAGGACGTCTGTGAACTTTACCATATTAACAAAACTGACTGACAAAAACTACCTAATAAAGATTCATTCAAAAACAAAACCCCCAAACCATGATGACCTATAAGAAGCTTGTGTTTTTCATCATAAATACAGAAGGAAACAGATAAAAAAACAGAGAACGGTTTAACAAGACATGTTTTTAAATGTTTCATCCTTTTTGTTTGACTCTCCATTTAAGCTCTATTTTGCTGTGTTGGGCAGAAAGTGAGACGTCAGTATGCTTCTGAATACAACAAAAACATAAGATAAATAAATTATGCTCCAGAGTAAGCAAGAAGACCTTCAGATATTTATTAATGTAAATAACTTATCCTGCAGTAAACCTGTTGACACCCCAGACCTCCCATCTTTGTATCTTTTCACTCAAACTGAGGTATGCAGGAAGATTGTACCTCTGGAGTTGGTTCCGGTGATGCTGATTCAGTTTGTGGATGACAGCAAAACTCCAACAAGCCCCTGTCATTCACTGCTCCCAGTCAGTGGAATGCCAGATTTGTGCCCATGAGTATTCATCAGGAAAACTAATGGGGCGCAGCAGCGCGAACCTCTGATTTACAGACCTGACGACAGCCCAACGAGGATGGTTATGGAGGAAACAGGTGCTGCAGAGGAAATGGCTGCTGAACGCCACTGGTGATTGTTGTTTTTGTCCTCTGGATAAATGCTCATTTGCAGTATTGTGTTCACACTCACACATAATTATTGTGCATAGAAATGAGCTCTCTTGAATTAGGCTTATAGTTTCACTTGTTTGAGGGGCAAGGCGGGGCCAAATATTTTAAACAACAATGGTCACAGAGAGTAAGTTGCGTGTTTCATTTACTGCGTGACAAATTAGTTCTGCAGTGAATGTCATTCAGTGCACAGTCACTCGCTGCAGTAACAACATGTGGAGCTCGATGATAAAACGAAAAGCTCCTGAACCATTTGCTAAACAGGGAAAAAATAAGGATAATGGTACTGAATAATGTGCAAAATCTTCTACATTCATGTAATCATTCACAATATTTAACCTTCCTGAAGAGAGGAAGAGAAGCCCTTGTAACTTTAGGTCCAACCTGAAGGCCATGGGAAGGTTAAAGATGATTAAAGAGCTGTTTCAAGCAATAAATAATAAATCATAAACTGATGCAACTCAACTGCAAAAATCCCTGTGCTTAATTCTTTTCTTTTGAACACAACTGTTGTAGGTATGACCTAACTCAGTCTATTATTAAAACAGATTATTTCAATGTTCAAGGATTCAAGGATTCAAGGAAACTTTATTGTCATTCGCATCACATGTGGTACATGAGGTGGAACGAAATTGTGAACCACGGTCCCAGCTTACATCCAATATAAATTTAAAAATATAAAACAGAAAAAAAATAAACAGAAAAAAGATAAGGTAAAAGGTATGAGCGGTAGCAGCACATGAACAATATAAGAGGAGTGCATTTCCTATTGTAGCAGCAAGGATAAATATGAATATATGAATAGCAGATAAAGTGTCCAAGTGCAAATAAAGTGTCTTAGTGTGGAGTGTTAGTGTCTTTGAAAGTGTCAGTGCAGTGTGTGTGAAGAGGTGGAGTTTGAGAGTCTTACAGCTTCTGGAATGAAGCTGTTTCTCAGTCTTGTT
>NC_051433.1:10525173-10546617 GCF_001649575.2 Kryptolebias marmoratus | reverse complement strand
TTGTGATGTTCCCAACCACTGCTGTATCGTCTGCAAACTTCACAATATGACAGCTCGGATGGAGAGGTGAGCAGTCATATGTGAGCAGTGTGAACAGGAGGGGGCTCAGCACACAGCCCTGGGGGGAGCCAGTGCTGAGGATTGTGGTGGAGGAGGAGATGTTGTGGATCTTAACAGACTGTGGCCTGTTGGTCAGGAAGTCCAGGACCCAGTTGCAGAGGGAAGAGCTCAGTCCAAGTAAGGAGAGTTTATCTGTCAGGGTCTGTGGAATCATGGTGTTGAAAGCGGAGGTGAAGTCCACAAAGAGCAAACGGACATAAGAGTCCTTCTGCTCCAGGTGGGTGAGGGCAGTGTGGACCACAGAAGAAATGGCATCTTCTGTGGAGCGGTTCTTCCTGTAAGCATACTGATGTGGGTCCACAGTGACGTCGATTGTGGCTTTGATGTGGGTCATGACCAGTCTTTCAAAGCACTTTGTGACTATCGGCGTGAGGGCTATTGGCCGGTAGTCATTCAGGCCTGTCACGGTGGAACTCTTTGGGACTGGGATGATGGTGGCGGTCTTCAGGCAGGTAGGAACAACTGCTTGGCCACCAGTAGATAAAAATTATTTTAAATATGAGGGGTATTTCTTTGGGAGGATTCGTGATCAATCGATACCTCAAGAGTGTCAAGTTTATTTACTGTTTGAAGACACAAAAAGTTTTTATTTCAAGACTAGAGGAGGGAATAAGTGTTTTAGGACTTTCATCCAGGAAACTGAGGTTCATGTCCCAACAGGAGATGTTGTTCATTTTAAAATGAATATTTATCATTTTCAGGAATTAGTCTTTATTTTGCTTGTTTTCATTTCAGTTTATTTTTGGACACAGGGCATCTTTGTTTGATTAGGTTAAAGCATCAAAACTTTGTGGCTATGCAGAAATAGATCGTGGTTTTAAAAAAGGCCTTATTCACAAAGTTTACTCACTAACCCGTTCATCACTCGTTTTTGTACCTGCTTAATCCTGTTCAGGGTCAAAGGCCACCTGGTGCTTTTCTCCAGCAGTCAACGGGTGACAGACAGAACAGGTTACCAGTCCTTTACAGGGCCAGCACCCAGTGCACGCTCACACTCGCAGCCATGGTCAAGTTTCCCACCTGTGGGAGGAAACCTGGAGCAGCAGGAGAAAACCCCAACAGTCTCCACACAGAAACTTGAGACGTCACCCTGTGGCCCTTTCACAAAGTTTAACTGCAAAATATAACCAAGTTCACAGTCTGACAGTGAACTAAAGGAAATTTCAAAGCTTATTGTTGCGTTTTAACTTCCTCAAAAGTAGTAGTGACAGAGGTGGAAATAAACTAGATTATTTTAGAAAAGCCTAAAAGTCTGTGTTTGTGCAACAAGACCAGCACTTGTTCAGCTCTTGTCAGAGAAGTCTTTGTAGGTGTTCAGCAGTTGGATCTCTCTCGCTGCAGGTCAGCTGGCACAGTCTACCGATGGATCGCTGCACAGCCCACACACACAAAATGGGAGTATCTCTGTGCATGGACCATCCTACACTTTAACGTGTCTTTCCCACAGAGCCGGCAGTCAGGAGGAATATGGGCAAATCCGAAAGCCAAATGGACATCATGGAGAAAACGGGCAAACCTGGAAAGCGTCGTTGGTCTGTTGCAGAAATTGGACTGTCCGTCCTGCTGCTGATGGTCAGCTGTGCCTTGGCAGGACTGGTTGTGCTCTACACATCAGCTGTGAAAGGTAATGGCTCTGGCAGGATCGCCGTCCTCTGTGTGTTTAGGACCGCGCTGGCTCGTCAAAACATTTTCTATCAAACTGATTGCACACCTGTTGCCGAGTAAAGCTGTTCACCAAAATGAGCAAAATAGGTGTTTCCCTTTATAATTACACCTGTAAACTCCACCCTAGGGTCTAACCCTTTAGTAAGAAGAGTTTTCCAGCTTTGGTTCGGAGTTTCTTTCAATGAATTGTCTTTGAGGTGCTTGAAAGCAAAGTTACAGTTTTGTTTAAGGAATAACATCATCCATGTTGTGTGTAGTTTTGTTTTCAACATGTTTCCTCTGTTCAACTCAGAACACTCAAACAGGCCGAGCATGTCCAGGAGCTCAACAGGTGGAGGTGAGTCTAATTTCATGACTTTAACAAAAGAAACAGATACATTTATTAGTTTTGTTATAACGTATATTATAGCCTGCACCTCTGATGGGCATGCTGTAATCGTTTTTTGTTTGTTTTTTTTGTTTCTGCCTGATGGGAAGTGCCTCATAAATGTAGACGATCCCCCTCCTTGCTAACAGAGACACTGCCTTTCTCTCACAGTGTCTGCAGATTAAGTTTACTTAGAATTAGCTGTATTATATAACAGCGTCTTCACCGTCTCAGCTGGGGTCTAATTCAGAGTCCACTCGACTCTTTCATAACTGTTGACACTGATTGTTCCAGGGCAGCTGCTTCACTCCAGCCTCAACAATGTGTGCACAACTGAAGACTGTGTTATTGCAGGTGAGACAACCGGACTTTGCCTCGTCATCTGGCAATGTATCCTGCAAACGCACCCCCTCATTCCTCGCTCACATGCAGAGTTACATGTGCTGTTCTTCTCCCGTTTTACCAAAGCCGCGCGGCTCCTGCAGAACATGGATAAATCTGTGAAGCCGTGTGATAATTTCTACCAGTACGCCTGCGGGGGCTGGCTGGAGCGACACGTCATCCCGGAGACGAGCTCCCGCCACAGCGTCTTTGACATTCTGAGGGACAAGTTGGAGATTGTCCTCAAAGGTCAGCTGGACTTGACCCTCGGTGCTCAGTGGGCTGCAGCGTTTGGAGCAGTGTGTGGGCTTCGTTCACACAGGAAATGTTTGCATGTGTTCTGTTGTTGCAGGTGTTCTCGAGACAACGAGTGAACAGGACAGAGACGCCATTAAGAAGGCTAAAACCCTTTACAGGTCCTGCATGAATGAAAGTGAGGCTCACTTGTATAAAACATGCATAAACTTTAGCTTTTTTGTTTAAAAACATTTCAAAAAGTTTTAAGAATTGTTTTAATGTACTATTTTTTTAGGGCCTTAATATCTGAAACTTTTAGAACCATGTAAATCAAAGTAATAAAGCATGATCAATGGCTAGTTCTTCTTTAATTACTGCTATATAAATTAAGAAATTTGTATTTGTTGTATAAAACTTTTTGCACAAATCTGAACTGTAAAAACATCAAAAGCAAACCACTGGACTGATTCAAATGAACCGAATCTCGCCTAAGGTCCAATTTTCCAGCTAATAGTCAGTTGACTCATTGCTTGCGAAATCAAAAACAAAAACACGATGTCCTGTGACGCTTGATGTCGTGCATTTTGCATTATCAAGTCGAAAATCCTGAAACGTGGAAACATTTGGATTTGTTAGGGAGGAAGGACAGCCAGATAAAATTCAGACCATTTAAATTGACTCCTGTGCATCAATTTACAGCAAAAGCATGACGAATGTGAGCAAAAATCATTGGAAAATAAAACTTAACAAAGACATACACTCCTAATATAAAATAAGCCATTTCCTGTTGAGTTTTTATATACTGTACAGCTCACCTTATTGGTGATGTCCAACAGGTGACAACACTGAAAGACTCAAACAGGCTTATTTAAAGTTCTGGCAGGTTTTAGAAGTCACTAATGCTTTTACTGCACGGACACCATGAAGGCCATGCAAGTGTTGTTATGTTTTCTAAGTTAAATGTGTTGGACCTGCAGGCCTGATCGAGCAGCGTGACTCACGGCCCCTCCTGAAGCTCATTGAGAGTATTGGCAACTGGCCTGTGGCATCGGAGGACTGGAACACCACAGCAGGTAGAAAAAAGCTCTCTAAACCAACAGTCTGATTAATGTCTCCTACACAAACTGGCATGTGAGCGATGCATCCACACATCCGTTGCTCCTCAAAAATACATGCATTCACACAGAGCCGGCGTGGCTATATTTGCACTCAGTGAACCGCTGAGCACGAGCTTTGTTGGTGGGATCAAGAGGCCCATCAAGGCTTTTTCAGCAGAGCAGTCCGGTGTGGGGTGGGGGGAGCTGGGGAGGGTGGCAGTGCGTGGGCAGAGGAGCAGGTCCTCAATCAGGACTCTGAAGCATGCTTTAAATAGTCTGTGCTGCTCTTACACATGCTCCGGGCTCTTGCCACTTTAATTCAATGTAATCATAGATGGTGGCTCAAACAGAATTAATCACGCATTGCTGCATCTGCACACACGGATCCACGCAGCGGGCCCAGTGTGTGTGCAGCTCTTTGCAGCAGCACATATGGGTTTAAACCGAGTGCTCATTACTCCTTTTATTTTCAGAGGAAGCGTGGAGCCTCGAGGACAAGCTGGCGATGCTTACGGCTCGTTTCCACAAGAAGGTTATATTGGACATGTATGTGTGGACAGATGATCGGGACTCTCAGCGCCACATCATTTATGTAAGATAACTGCTTATTCAAGCACGAACAATACAAAATAACTTATATTCAGGTAGGATAGATATTAAATTGGTATTTCCATGAAGAAGTTGCAATGTGTTGGATTTTCTCTCAGTGCTTTTGAGCTTTCTAAGCTGATTTTAGGCACACATACTAAAGATCAAATCTTTGAATCTTTTGAAGTGGGGTTGTATAAATAGGTTGTGAACATTTAATATCTTACCTGTTGTAGATAGCTTTTTAAATGGCCTACTAGGACATACATAACCTATCTGTGTGAATAATTTTTTGGTTTTTGTTTCTTCACAGAATAGTTGCACATTCTTTGGCTGTAATATTGTTAAAAACATTATAAAAGGATTATTATCAGTAAGCATATAATGTTGATTTATTGTTGTTTTTTTCTTGTTTTGGGGTTAGGTCGATCAGCCAGGACTCGGAATGCCATCCAGAGATTTTTATTTCAACGACGGAAACTACGAAAAGGTGAAACTCCGAGTTGCATTTTTGATTTGATTTGTTTATTTTGAACATTCAAGGAGTTTACAGAAAATGACAATAAACATATTTGTAATTACGCAGAATATACATGTCTTGATAAACATGAAACACTTTCACATTACCCTGTCAGCACAAGTCTCAAATCATCTCAAAATAGCACGTTTTTTTGAAAGGAGAATGCTGTTGAACTTTGATTTTGTTGTGAAGGGAAACCTGAAAGCTGTCTGTGATTGTGCCACAGGTTCGAGAGGCCTACCTACATTTCATGGTTTCTATTGCAGAGTTAACTAGAGAGGACAGAAACTTAACTCAGGATGACGACAGAGTGTGGGAGGAAATGATGCAAGTGCTGGAGCTGGAGACAGACATTGCTAATGTGAGTGCCAGCCACACTAGGAACTGGGACTGCAGGACGGGGGCTAAATAAAATTGATAATGGCAGGATGAAAAATGAACCCTGTCTCGTAGTTCCAGTACATGGAGGTTGCATCTACGGTGGAGCCAAGAAACGAAACAAACTCTCAACCAGCTTTTTCTCTTTATGTCAGAGAAGAGCATGACAAAAGAAAGAGGGCTCATAAAAATTAGAGCAAAAATACGACCATCCAAAAGCAAGATGCATTGCATAAAAAGCTATTTTTCTTCCTGTTGGTGAACAGGCTACATCTCCAGCGGAGGAGCGCCAGGATGTTACTGTTCTCTACAACAAGATGACACTTGGTGAACTGCAGAGCACTTTCAGCTTCAATGTAAGTCTGGTTTCAGCTCGGTTTTGTTGAACATGACTTAATGCAAATGCTATATTTCAAACAATCGGAGAAAACCCGGATGCTCGTTGAGGT
Organism: Kryptolebias marmoratus; assembly: GCF_001649575.2. Taxonomy (NCBI): domain Eukaryota; kingdom Metazoa; phylum Chordata; class Actinopteri; order Cyprinodontiformes; family Rivulidae; genus Kryptolebias; species Kryptolebias marmoratus. The sequence continues at coordinate 10,540,815 of NC_051433.1, read as the reverse complement.
GCTTTTAAGTGAACATGTTGAGCTCTGTCTGCTATACTTACAGCACTTTGCTTTTGTCTTTTAAAGAACTTTTAAATACATTTTTATACATGAAGTCCAAAGAGCGGATAAGATGCTTGAGGGCTGCCGGTAAAACAAGACATTACTTCTGCTGAACAGAAACTCATGTCAACAATGTTTTAAAGCTTTGTTGCTTTGACCACCAGGTTTTTTTTCATGGCAACAAACTTGTGAAGTTGTCATATTTGAGTATAGAGTATACATAAAGAGATGTACACAAGATAAATACTGGATAGAGAAGAATATAAAATAAAACAGAGAATCAGAAACATCTGAACACCAGCTGGATGATCAGTCAAGAGACTTGGAAAAAATGTGAAATCCTGAACAGAACTACAGAATAGAAGTCCAATTGTTTTCTTTAAAAAACATTGGGGGATTGTTCTAGATGACTGCGAATCTACACTAACAAGCCTTGAATTTGTTTTCAGAGACCAATCCCCATGATAATGTTGTAGTTACTTCCAAGAAGTGACGAATATATTTGAACATCCTCTTTTAGTTTAGGCCAAGAAAGGTCTAGCTACAGAGATTGATAGACAAAAGGCAAGTGTTTTAAAAAGAGTGATTGGAAACAGATTAGAATTTTTTTTTTCTGATCTCCAACAATAATATTATCTTGTTAGTTAGCTAGAATAACCAGATCTACCTTAATATGAAGCGATCCATACAAACACGTCTCTCCTTTTGTTTGTTTAGGGTTTCAACTGGACACGGTTCATCCGAGGAGTGCTGTCGAGTGTTTCCATCGATGTCCAGCTGGAGGAGGAGGTTGTGGTGTACAGCACTCCCTATTTGGAAAAGATGAACGATGTCCTTTCCAGACACAGTGTTCGGTCAGTCCAATTAGAGGCCACGAGGATTCAATTATCACAAAAAAAATTATGATGAAGCAAAATTTACTGACTGTGTTGTTTTGACGCAGAACTATTCAAAACTACCTCACGTGGCAGCTCATTAATGACAGAGTTAACAGCCTGAGCCACCGCTTTAAGGACGCCAGGGCCCGTTACAAGAAGGTACAAACATAATAACGTAACACGCAGAGTTTGTTCAAACACAAAAATAACTGCATGCTTGTGATCAGGCTCTGTACGGGACCACCGTGGAGGACGCCTGGTGGCGAGAATGTGTCCGATACGTCCAGAACAGTATGGAGAACGCGGTTGGAGCTTTGTACGTGCGTGAGACATTTGCTGGAGAAAGTAAACGAATGGTGAGTCTTTCTGACCTTCTGACAAACTAATGATTTTTAGACTCCCAGATGTTTCACCAAATGAATCTGGAATTATTACATTATTACATTTCACAACCTATCTGGTAAATTCTGTATTTTTAATACTCTTGCAACCACAAAAAAAAGAAGCTAGATGAAATAAAACCTTACAATTGGACTTAACTTCCTCCTTGAGTTGTTGTTAAACTATCCCCAAATCTTCAAGTAAAAGGTTTGACTCACAGTTTGGTAAACTTTCTAACTCTTCCTTATTGAAGGTTTGTGTGCTGTACATCATACATCACTATAGCAACAAAGGAGGTCCTTCCAATTAGTCTTGAACTTTCAAATTGCCCCGCATTGTTTCTTGAGGTATTTTTGATATGAAGAAGCAAAACAACACCAAACCATAATGTTTCCATCACCGTGCTTCACAGTTCAAGATGAAAAGTTACCTCTGTGTTGATTTTTTTTATGTTTCGCCTTTGTAGACACTGTATCAAATAAAATCAAGGGTTTGCTAAACAAATTGGAAAGATAAAAAGATGTTGAAAAAGTCACTGATCGCTTTTTTAAATTATTTTTTAAACATGCAGGTAATTAAATCAATTATGGATTTGATTAGTGTGAATTTTGTGCATCTAGACTGTATGCATTTTTATTCAAACTCCTTGTGTTTGTAAAATGTTCACAGGTTAGTGAGCTGATCAGTAAGATCCAGAAAGCTTATGTGGAAACACTGGAGGAGCTGAGCTGGATGGATGTGCCCTCGAAGGAGAAAGCAAGAGAAAAGGTACACAAAACCGGAGACGAAGAGGTTTGATCTCCAGGCGAACATAATTACTCTGATTACTGATCTCTTTAGGCGATGGCAATCAAGGAGCACATCGGTTATCCAGATCATATTCTGCAGGACAGCAACCAGAAGTTAGATCAGGAATACGCGCATGTAAGTAAAAACGTGTTTCCAGACGATGCTGTTTGGAATATGAGGCCTGTTTAACACAGATCGATCTCTCCTTTCAGCTAAATTACAGCGAGGAATACTTTTTTGAGAACATCCTCGAAAACCTGAAGTCTGAAGCACACAAAAGTCTACAGAAGCTCAGAGAGCCGGTGGATCCTGATTTGTGAGTCGCAGAAACACGAAAAGCTGAAAACCGTCTTGAGTCAAGATCAAGCTTTTCATGGTGCTTCCAGCTGCAGTGAATGATGCACCAGATCGATGCTGATGCTTTCATAGCCATAAGTTCAGTGCATGGTTTGCATGTTCCTCCCGTGTATGGTTTCCTCTTTGTACTCCGTTTTCCTCACACATATCAAAATCGTGCACTTTAGGTTAACTCGTGAATAAACAGGCTCTAGGTGTGAGTGTTTGCATAAATAGTCCCTATTCAATGAATCCCTATTCCTATGAATAGGAAATGGATGAACAGATGGATGAATTTAAAAAGAAGCTTTGTCTGTGCATGGATTGCAAGCTCCTGTATTCAAGTGAAAATGTATATTTATATTTTAAATCCTCATTAAACCTGTTTTCAGGTGGATTATCGGTGCCGCTGTGGTAAATGCGTTCTACTCACCAAACAGAAACCAGATAGGTAAGAGTTTCAGAAAAATCAATAGGGCTGCCGGCAGCCTCGTGGAAAACTTAAAGCTCTTTTGGGTGGTGGGGGTCACTCCTGATTACATATCTGCTGTGCACTGCCAGCTCTCATTGTGTTTTCTCTCCTTCCTTGTTGTGCCATTCAGTGTTTCCTGCAGGGATCCTGCAGCCGCCTTTCTTCAGTAAACATCAACACCAGGCCCTCAACTTTGGAGGAATAGGGATGGTTATTGGACATGAGATCACACACGGATTCGATGACAACGGTGGGACAGCCGTGATTCATCCCTGATATTTTTGGAAGACCGAACAGATAAATACAGATAAACACAGTGGCTGTTTTGTTCAATTCTGTTGCTGCTAATTTTCAGACACAGCATGCTTGGAAAACAGCACTTTACTTAGTGGTTGATGTTTTTCCTGCAGGGCGTAACTTTGACAAGGATGGTAATATGCTAAACTGGTGGAGTAATTACTCAGCTGAGCACTTTAAAGACCAGTCACAGTGTATGGTGCAACAATACGGCAACTTTATCTGGAAACTAGCAGGCGGGCAAAACGTAAGTGCCTGTTAGTGGCGTGTTTTTGTTTTCACTGTAATATCTTGCATTAAATAACCACAGGAATGCCTGTTTTCATGCTGGTGTGTGTTCATGTGTTTGTCTGCCTGTGTGCAGGTCAGTGGGATCAGTACTTTGGGAGAGAATATAGCAGACAACGGAGGGGTTCGTCAAGCATATAAAGTAAGATTTATTCTGCGCAAACAAATAAGTAACTCCAAAATCCTCATAATAATTTTTTATAAGTTTTATAAGTTTTTAAGTAAAGGTGTTTGATTACAGGCTTATCTAAAGTGGGTGGAAATGGAGGGAGAAGAACCTCATCTACCAGGGCTGGACATGGATCACAAACAACTTTTTTTTCTTAACTTCGCCCAAGTAAGTGACGATAGAAAATGTGTTTTTTTTCTGAACGTTTTGTTTCAGCAGACAGAGGGTCATAGTCTCATCATCTGGAGATGTGAAGCAAACCTGAGGAGGAGCAATGGGATGTCGAGGCAAACAAAACCAGTATTTAATCAGTAAGATTTAGCAACACATGCAGGAAATGAAAAAATTATTTAACTTAGAAAGATCCTTCTGCCAATAAATGTTGAGTAAAAGAGAAGAAGAAGCCAATGTCACACTCAGCTCTTTTCAAGACAAGTTAACTTTGAGTTAAATGTTTTGTTTTTCTGTAAAAGCTTGGACATTTATTATTAATTTTGTTTTACTTATTTTATGTAAGTTACTCTGATGAAAGTGTTAATCTAACTATTTAAAAAATATATCTTTTGACAACTGTAGGCACCTTTAAAGATGACTAACTCTCTGTTGACGCATGCTTTTTTTTTCCCCGCCCAGGTGTGGTGTGGTGCTTATCGGCCTGAGTACGCCAGCCAGTCCATCAAGACCGACTTTCACAGTCCTTTAGAGTACAGGTGAGATGCTTTAGTGCTTACCAGGTAATTAAACATTGTATTCATGGGCACTGAAATGCAGGCTCATCATTTTAAAAAAGATTATTTCATTGAACAGGGAACGTAGGGGCCACCAGTCAAGATGTTTTGTACCCAGCACCTAGTGGTCATTAGTGGTATCGATGAGGTTTGGGGGATAAATCGAAGGGCATGACTTAGACATACACAGTGCTGTACTTCTTTAAACCTACTGATTTACTTTGAAAGTCTAGTTTTTCTACTTTCTTTTGTATGTAACTCGTTACATGACCCAGTACAGCTGCTCAGCTTGCTTCTCTAATTGAGAACTGGGAGGCTGGACTCACATTCTTTAACATGCCTCACATACTTCAGCTTTTATTGTCCTCACTGATTTTCTTTTTTTGTTGTTGTTGTCGTTTTCTCTTGTCCTCAGGGTGCTTGGATCACTCCAGAATTTCGAAGCGTTCTCAGAAGCTTTTCAGTGCCCGAAAGGAAGTCCGATGAACCCCGAGCAGAAGTGTCGCGTCTGGTAGAAGTTCTTCTGTTCGGTTGTTTTTTTTAAAAATGTTATTATTATTTTAACACGGGCGACTCAAATCAAAAGAAAAAGTTCAACTTTTTAAACCAAGGGTGGCATCTTGCTGGCATATTAGTCCAATTTATTTGCAGAGTGACGACGCGAACCTTCACATTTACAGAAATGTGCATGAAAATTAGGGGATGTCCTTGAGTGCCCTCTTAAGCTTTACGTGTTGTCTCTAGATGAGGAGGTCACGTGTTCGTTTTTTTTTTTTTTGCCGTTTCCCACAACAAATAAGTGGGCAGGCGAATAAAAAGACTGCATAAAAAATGAAAACCTTGTGGGAATGTTAAGGCTGCCTTTAAATGTGTTTCCAGCCTTTGATTAACTAACTAAAAAAAAAAAATCTCTTTCATAAGTCTTTCTGATTTATCTTGTAACATTTGGCACAGAGCTGCTTCGCTGGGTTTGATATATTTTTGAGACACTGAACCAGTTCTGAAGGAAAACTAGAGAACAAATCGAACTCCAAGGAATAATAAATGAAAGCGGTTTTGCCGAACTACAGCTACACTGAATTAGTCACACTCTGAGAGTTTGATTACTGTTACGTAAAAATAAATTACCTGAAGGCTTTAAGACTGTTAAATCTGTCGCAGCTTTAAGCTCAAATTGACATTCATAGAGAACTGTGGCTTTCCATATTTTTACACTAACAGATGTATGAAATATTCAACATTTACAAAGTTATGTAGTGCATTCCCCCTCTAGTTTCTTTACCATTTTTTTTGGCAAGCAATTATAACACCACTGTTACTGCAGAAAACTGTGTTCATAATTCACTTTTTTAGAGGGGTGGTAATCTGCAACTCTTCAAATCCAGCAACTGCTAATAACTGGATTAATCATTTCTCCCAGTTTCAACCTTCGATGAGTTATTTTATGAGTTCGAAGCCTGCTCTCTCTCTCTCTCATCCGCAGTATAAGAATGCAAAAGTGGGCTGAGTAATCAAAATGACAAGACGTGGTCACTCAAATATATATTCTCATAAGATGTCTGTATAGGTTTAAATTCCCAAACTGAGTTTATTTTATGGAAGAACTCCTTTTTCCATTCCCTTATTCTCTTGTGGGGAAACGCCAGAATCTAACACTTTTTAGATTCTGACAATTACATGCAAAAAATAAAAAGGGGTAAAGAAAGCACCTATGATACACTCAAAAGGGCAAGAGATGAAGTGTTTAGCCTTCTGATCTTGCCTTGATCAGTGTGCTGTAAGATGAAAGGACGGATGTGGTGAAGTGAGGCGACCGCCCGCGGGCAGAAACACTGAAGATTGTTGCCATTAACGAGGTGACCGGGGCCAGGACTGTTATTTTCAGCCTTTATTAACAGGTAACGACAGGAGAGTCAAAGCAGAGAGCACATCACAGGAGACGGTGGAGATGCTGGCTGAACGGAGCCGCAGATAAATACAAACAACAGACAGCTGATTTGAATATTTACTGTCGCTTGTTAAATCTAGGATGCCTTGGACAACTGAACACGACTGTTAGGTCTCAACAGAGGCTGCTTCACTGAATGTGTCCACTGATGCTTTAGAGTCTGTCTTTCAGCCTTCACTTGTAGGCAAATACTGCTGTGAGGTGCACGACGGGACAGGACACGGTAACCACAGACTGTTTTCATCGTCATTTAGGAGCTGATCTACTGCTGCAATCTCGGTATAAATCTTTGACATTATGGGAAATGGCTTTAGCTTTTAAAAGGTGAAACTGTTCACTGGGTGGATGCTCGAACTTTACATTCGGTAACAATTTGATGCTGTCTGCAAATGCAAAGAAATGCATTTGCTGCGATTTAAGTTTCACAATAACTCCCGTAGTTTGAAGACTTATTGGTGGTAGAAAGTGACGTAGTGTGCAAATAAGAGGAATCCAGGTTTTTATATACATTTTTTTCTTTTTGGAAAAAGCTCCAGTTTAGGTTTGGACCCTAATCGCCTCACATTCAGGCTTTTGGAGCGTAGATATGGAAACATGCTGCAGGGTTCATCAGCTGCCAGCTAGTGTTGGTAATAACTTGACTGCTATGTAAAGTAAAAGCATTCTTCAAATGAACTCTTTACCTGGTATTTTCCCATAATATCAAATAATAATTTATACGAAATGCACACTTATGACTGGAGGCTAAATTATGACTCAACATTTTTTAGGCTGTTGTGAAAGAAGCAACACTTTAGCTCGACTCTTGTACATTTTTCCTGTAATCCAGTGCAACAGTTGTTGACTGAACACAGAGTTTATACAACATCAAATGTAATTGTTGACTGTGCAGAAAATCTGGCAAAAAAAAAAAAAAACACGTAGGAAAATCTCTTACCTTAGATTTCGCTTCATATTTACTTAAATTGTGAAACTGTGTTGTTTTTTGAAGTTAACTACCAAGTACAAATGCATATTTCTTTTTGTTATTTACTCTCTAATTTACTCTCTAAACACGTTTCATCTGTATACACATCAGAGGAGTTTATTTATTTAAAGAAATATTTATCAAGTAAAACTGTTTGCTTTGCAAGAGGATGTTTCTCTGAATGTTCCTGCTGCTATGTAATTATCTAGACTGCTATTTTTGTGACTCAGATCTGTAATTATTGCTATTAAAGTGACCGTCTCAAACCGTGTGATCTCAAGACTCTGCTTTGAAAGTGTTATCTTTATTTTATACGATCAAATAAAACTTAAAATATGTCCAAAATTACAACACGACCGTGTGTGATTGTATTATTTTACCTTGCTCGTTTTCTTTTATGCTTATAGTTTGGTTTAGTTGAGGCCTCTGGAATCACGATCTAATTCAGATACGTCTCATCTGGGTTTGAGTTGTAACCAACGAAACGTGGTCCGAAAATTGTTTTCATTAGGCATCCTACGGCTTCACGGTACATATAGGAAGGTATTATCATTCTAGGTAGAACGTGAGTTATTAAAGTAATAAAAAAAGCACGATAAAGCAAATGTTTTCGTTTATTAATTGCCACCAGAATTATTCACAAATGAAATGAAGAAAAAGAAAGCACGAGCTTTATTACCTGTCTTTAGGTTGTACAAGCCACAAAAATAAACCATGATCAAGGTGTTTAATAACCTCTAAATTCTATTTAAAATAAACACGAATGCTGTGTATTTGTCCTGTAGATATATCCAGATAAAAACGGTAAGATGAACGCTGAGCTTTTGTCAAAAGATTCATAAAAAGATTTACTGTCTGTCACAGCAGACAATGGCATTCATGATATTGGAATCTTACTAAAGATTTATTCTTCATTTGAACATTTCGCTATATTTCCACTTCTTCAATCTTGCCTCTTTTAACCGAGGCGCAGTTGAGATAAAACCAAAAGGCTCTTCATCATCGTGTACAAACGTCATCATTGCACTGCAAGAGAAAAGACAAAAGGTAAAATGAATAAATAAAATAAAAAAAACAGCTTATTTACAGGATAACTAGTGAAAGTAAGGCATTTGTTGTTCACTGTGAACTCGTTTCCACAGAACTAAGTCTGACAGAAACTTAGTTTGAAAGTTTTTCAGCCTCTAAGGGAGAAAACGACATCTTTTAATCATTTCTTTACTCCTGGAAGACTTCCAGTTTATACGCTCAACCTTCAGTAGCATCATCTGTTAACAAAGCTTCGGGTTTGTCTGAGTCTCCTCTCCAAACTCTAGTCAGCTTGTGACAGCACGGCTTTTTTTTTTTCTTCTTTTCCTGACGTATTATGACTCGTCAGAGAAAACAAGGTCTAGTCTGTTTGTAGGCATCTGATAGTCGTCAGACAGGCGGGTCACGGTGTAACAGCTCTGACACGGTGGCTCTGCGAGGAAACGAGCACCAGGCCGCGTGCTGGATATAAGGGAGCGTGTCCAAACGTTTGACGATCACAGGACACATTTTAAAAGCTCTAAACTTGAGATACTCAATTGGTGATCTACGAGCGGTTCGTCTTTAAAAATGGAAAATGGAAGAGAAGCTGCAGCTTGGCATATAATTTCTGTTTAACGGTGCACCAGACACTGACATCACACAACCACAATCAATAAGGTGGCGATGGAGTACGATGTCTGTGTTTCTCCGGGAATATGTACTAAACTCGGTTTTAGTGCTGTCTTTTTTTTTTTTTAGATTTTATTATGGTTGCCATTTGGGTTTTATGACAGCGTAATAGTCACGTTATGGCTGAGATAAGACTAGCAAGCATTTCCATTTTCATAAAACATTTCTAATAAATCTCACTGAGCTCAAGCAGCCCAGGCGGCGTTCTTATCCCCTTTAAAATTGGACATTTGCAAAACATTCCTAGCCTTGTTCTTGAGTACACAAGCAGGATAAGAATACGACCTACAGCTGATTCGTTTTCACTTAGAATAAAGCCAGCTCTGTCCAAACCTCATTACATATATAGTTACCCAATCCAAGCAGGATTAATTCCATGTTTTGTCTAATACAGTCATATTAAAACATGTTTTTTTTTAATTTAAATGACATCAGTAGCTCAGGTATACAAATCTGATCTGCTATTTCAGTGGTGTCCAATCCTGGTCCTGAACGGCCAAAATCCTGCAGATTTTAGTTGTTTCCCTGCTCCTCAGCAGGTCTTCAGGTTCTGCAGAGGGCTGTTTATCACTCATTCATTCAAACCAGGTGAGTCAAAGCAGAGAAACGCCTAAAACCTGCAGGATAGTTGCCCTCCAGGACCAGGGTTGGACGCCACTGCGCTACTTGTTGCCATATTTTGTTACTTCCAGATGATAGCTCAGATCTTTAAACTGGGGTTCTGCTGAAAAGCTACAAGCAATTAATATCTTACCTGTTGAGGGCAAAATGGATTGCTACCGTCTTAAAACAACTCCAGCCTCAAAACTTTCAAAGTGGTTCACGTGAATGCTATTTTACAAACCTTTTTACTTGCATGTAACCATAAAATTCTATGTAAAAAACAGCAACTAGCTGTAGTTCTTCTCACAGAAACGTTACAACATTTCTGTTGCATTAACCATTTAATGCTAAATTAACAGTGGTGTAAGGTTTACAAAAGAACCACTAAGAAATGTTTGAGATTGGAGTTAATTTAAGACGGCAGTAATCCACTTTGCTCTTGGCCATTAACTAAATTCAGTGATAGTCAAGTTGTCAGTTCTTTTCCCAAGTAAATATGGTTGGTTACTTGGTCCAAAAATGTTAATTAATTGCTTACCCAAATAATTGGAGATAGTCTGGCTTCTACCAGAATAATAAAAACAGACCCATAACCCATAATATGGCTCTCAGGTGAGATTTAACATAGAAATAAAAATATTAGTAGGAGTAAACAAGGATTATTCTAAAAATAATCCATCTTCCTTCAAACCTTTAATGTTTCTTTATAATGTGCTGTCAAAGTAACATAACAGCCCATGTGAGAAGATATATTTCATAAATGTTGTTTCGAGCTACCGCAGCGGGTTTTCTGCTGCACTCATGGGGAATAAATGTGTACAATAACCTCTCTTGTCTTCAAATACAGAGTTTATCAGTCGAGTTGAAAAGCTTTTCAGAGCCTTTCATACAGATGCTGACAGACCATGAAGATGCTTAATAGGTGTGAAATTGTCTGTGAAGAGACTCCGCTGCTTGTGTGTCTACTGACGTAAAACCGTCAGTTTGAGGAAAAACAGAGACAACTTCAGTGCAACGGGCTTTAACACAAACACAAAAATAATGCAGTGGGCCTCTATTCTGTTAACTGTAACGTGAGGAAATGTACGGCGGGTCGTACCACCGGCTTCTGTCCTGCTTTCACTGTGGCTGACATGCCGAGGGCCTTGGAAATGTCCTCCAGAGGTACAAAATCTCCCGGGGAGTCCTGGATGAAGTGCAGCAACACCTTTTCTCCACCTTTATGGGAAAAAAAGGGGAAAATATTCAAAAGGATTTTAAAGATCGTTGCACCTTTCAGTTTGAACTGAGAAAACAAAACGTCTTCAACAAACAAGAAAAAGATGGCCAGTTCTTTGTTTAGGATTTTATTTTTATTATTGTTGTTGGGTTTTGCAGATTAGCAGCAGCATGTACTACTGAAAACACATGTCTACAAATAAGGAAAATGCCATATAAAGGTAGAGTAGGTCAGATATGTCTGATACAATATAGTTTTTTTTCTGTCTTTGGAGTGGGTCAACTCTCAGTGAGACGTTTTTTCACTCAGGAGTGACCTGTCTGCAAAAATTGACTTGATTAAGCAACGACTGAAAATAGAGGAGACAAACAGGACAGAACGTCCTGTAATCTTCCTCCTCTTTATGAGGACAAGCCGTCCTAAAGCATAATAAAGTGTAGCTCCAGCACATTAACCCAATAAGTCTGAGGGGGGCCGCGCTTTGGTCCGACACTGAACATCACCTACGTAACTCAAAACCAAAATTATTTGTTTTTGATTTGCATCTGTACAAAAAAACCTTGACTACATTTTTAGATTTTGCCTTTTTATTAGCTTGAAACATACAATCTGCAACCCAGTTCATCAGTGAGATTATCTGAACATCCAAACCTTTAAGTTTGAACACAAGGAAAAAGAAAGAGAAGAGTCAGAAGCCCCGGTGAGCTCTAACAGAAAAGATGAGAGGTTTTAGCTGATTGTGATCACAATTCATGAATATGATGCAGCACTGCCCTCTAGAGGACAGACCAAGGAGATGCATTTGTAATGTTTCTCTGGACTGTGTTTAAGCAACTGGGCAGACCTCTCCTGCATCAGTGCATGACTTTAATATGAATTAAAAGATTAAATGCTTGATTTAATTTGGGATTTGAAACTATAAGTTTAATTTTATTTGGCTTCATAAGACAGAACCTCACTAAACACCCCCTTGTGGTGACTGTACCTTTTGCCACGATGAGCAAGCCTCCACTCTGGAGCAGATCGCCGGAAAAGTTTCCCTGAATTCCTGCAGCGCTCGCCTGAAAGCAGCAGAGACAGCAAGCCAGTCAGAGACACTGAATGCGTCAAACTGTACGCTCGCTGACACATATGCAAAACAGGCTGAAACTGTTGTTTGATTGTTTGTTTGTTTTTTGTCTGCAGCGCCCTGCATGTTGCGATAACTATGAATGTTTCTACCTTAGAAGCTACGTCTCGTACTTTCTTCCCCAAAGCAGCAGGAACCACGCTTAGAGCTGTGTACCTGAGAGACAGAGGGGAAAAACAGCTTTTTTCATTTGAGACAAAAAGAAAAAAAGCAAGAAATCTTCTGAAAACTTATTCCAGACTGTAAACACCTTTCAGAATTAGAGAGGTTTACTCATCCTAACAATTTTCTACAGCTGATTAATTAAATGACTGTTGAAGCTCTAAAATAAACTAAAGAAACAGAGTGTCTCTGAGAAACTTAAGCACTTCAAATGAAACTCAAAATATCACTGCTTTCTTAAACCAGCTTCTTTAGTGAATGATGTGAACTCGGATTTAGCGCACTCGCCTTTTGAAACCCAAATCCTTGTAACACTGCTTTTGCTCGTCCACATAAATGGCTGTGAAAGAAAGAGACGGTTGATTATTTTTCACAGTTATTACAACAGGAGCGGCTTGTTGGAGCTATAGATTCAATAAGCACGTCTAAATCCTTGTGGTTAATCAATAATCTTTTTGTTACTAAACAGCACGTCAAGGTTATAATGAGGGCTGCGGCGTGAAGGTTATAAAACGTGCAGATTATTGTTCTTTTTCGAACAAGAATCAGATGTAATATAAACCTATTTAAGATACAAGCTACACCTGGATACATTTACTTATACAGTCTAATTTAATATACAAAATGGTAAATGGCTTGCACTTATATAGCGCTTTATCTAGTCCAAGGACCCCAAAGCGCTTTACACTACAATCATTCACCCATTCATCCACACATTCACACACTGAATGGATTTTGCACTGTCCAATTAGCCCTGGTGATTTAAAGGTATTTATCAAATTAAACCATCACATCTGTATTAGGTGAATTAAAGCTGCGTACATCCTTTAAAAAACCCTCCTTCTTTGAACTCCTGCAGCCCAAACTCCTCCGGTCCGACTCCCACCAGCGACACCCCGTTGGCCCTGAGGTCAGGCTCCAGTTTGCTGATCTCGGATGCCATCCAGCGACACACCTGGCAGCCAAACCTGCGCAGGAAGAACAGCACCACCGGCTGATCCTGCCACAGGGACTGCAGCTCTACTTTCTGCAAAATAATAACATAAACACATGTCACAATGAATGAGAGGAAAACAGGAAATGTGTGGGAAATGAAGTGATGCAGAGGATTTAATCAAATCTCTGTAACATCATGAGCCATGAATTCAAACAGTGACATGATTTATAGTCATGTGTGATCTATCAGATGATCATTATGTCACATTTTTGAGTCAGAAGTCTGATTTGTGCTGGGAAGCAGCAGCAGGTTTAATCATAACACAAGCATTTAGGAGGTGGACTGGACTGTCCAACAATTGTGCTTCATTACCAAACAAGCCAATTCAATGCTAAAAAAAGCTGAAACAAACAGAGAAAACCCTTAAGTTTGGACGAACCTGAGCTCCAGCTTACCTCTCCGCCTTCAGCGCTCATCAGCAGGTTCTTCCCCACTTTAGCCAGGTCCAATTTAGCCATTTTCTAAAGAACTGAGCTAACCTCGATCTTCAAAACCAGCCCGGTTCGGTTCAACAAACCCACGTGAATAGAGTAGTTCGCCCCAGTAAATATTTCTGACCATAAAAACTGTTGCAAAACAACTTCTTCCTGAAACGCCCATCAAACGCCGACGACCAATCAGAATCCGCCGGGGGCTGAAAATTGAACCAATCAGAGGGGCGCGCAGAAGAATTTAAGGGCGGGGCTTAGAAATCCTGCTCTTCAAATCCGCCTTAAAAAGATCTTATTTTCTGTTAAATATTGCTGTTTTCTCCTAAAAATATCCATCTGCTTGGATTTTAAACGAAATAGTAAATTATTTTTTTCAACTTTAGCTCAAACTCTCGCACACATTTTTGAAAATATAATTTCTTTCATAACACAGGTTGCATAAGGTGTGGTGAGTTCAAAGGTGGAGCTTTTTACAGTCTGGCTTTTGGTTATATGTTTTGTGTCAACTAGATTTAAAACTTGTTTAAGGGTTTGCTTCAGCTCTCTGTTCTCTTTCAGGAATTTAAATTCGTATCTAATCTGTGTGGACCTTTAAAATAATGTATATAATAGGCTATACGTGTTTTGACATTCTTGGTGCAGAAATATTATTTATTAAAATAGTAAGTTGTACCCATATGTAAGAGTATACAGTATATAATTTGACTTTTAAGAAATCTCACAGCATATTTAGGTGTCCCAATTTTAAATAATGAAGAATTTCGTCATTTTGTTTCCAAAAATTGTGGGTCCTAAAATACTGACTGGGTGTCCTTAGATAATCTCCAGATATCAACTTACATTTAAAGCTGATTGTTTATGGCATCTTTTCACCCTAATAATTACAAAGAATAAAACAACAGCAGACTTGCATGAATTAAAAAGTGTATTGTAGTTATAAGAACGTTTGGTTGTCTTTATGTCCATGCTTAAAGGTGTTATTAGCAAAGTTTGTGTATTTAAATCAGCAACGGATGGAGTAACAGGCTTAGTCACTGCTACTTTGTGCATCAAAGCCTAAAAGTTTGTGAATCTCTGTAACATATAATTAAAGTCCTAACAGGGAAACATGTATGAGGTGAGAGGAATTTGTATCCATGCAAAAAAACACCTTGAGCCTTTTTATCTAATAAGAATCCTTTCTAGGTTTATTTAAAGCACAGAACTAGCTTTCCTTATTCTGTTAAGTCCACCTTAACAGAGTGAGCTATAAGACTTAGGAAACTATTTATTGCTGCCCAGAGTTATAGATTAGGTCCAACATGATCCTTTAGAAGATGAAGGATCTTCATCTGGCAGGTAAAGGAGTCCAGGGATGACTTTAGTCTTTGTGACGCTTCTGTGACAAACATCACATTTTTATTTTTCTTAGTTTTTCTTTAAACATTCAAGAATATCTCTATATTATTACTCAAATAGAAATGAAACAATATAATCATGTCTCATTAGCCGGTGATTTTAAAACACTACACCATCTGGGGTTTCTTTTATCTTTATTAAGTGAAGGTGTGTAACCTGCAGGTCAGATTATAATACTATAATTCAATTAGGCGTAATGAGCCTGCTACGAGAGGTGGCCCTAAAACTGCTTCAGTCTTTCTGCAGAGACCATTAAAATCTGTTATGCTGCTGTTTCAAATAAAGGAAAGTTTACTTTAAAACCTCATGCAAAAACCTCCCACCTGCTTATCGGTTTTAAATACGGCCAAAAAGACTTTGGTAATGCTGACAGTTAGTGTTTCTCAAAACAGAGAGATGCATTTTGTGCAAGCAGATGAAAAGTGTCTTTGTGTTTTATTTATATTTATCCTGGGAACAGAACCAGGAGAAGAACAGAAGAAAGAACATTGATAACCTCAAGGATAAGGGACACTCCTTTGAGGACCAAAATGTTCATATTTTGGACCAAGAAGACAGATGGTTCGAGAGGGGGGTAAAAGAAGCCATCTATGTCAAAAAGNAGAAACCAACATTAAACAGAGGAGGAGGTCTCAGATTTCAGCTTTCAAAAACATATAATGGAGCTTTAGGCCTGATCCCCAGTCAGTTTCACTCCAATCAACACC
>NC_051433.1:10512911-10525080 GCF_001649575.2 Kryptolebias marmoratus | reverse complement strand
AGCAATCCAGCTTACATCACATCTCAGCTTTAAAAGCTCAACTCCACACTCTCTATTTCTGAATTGAGAAAGCTCCTCGGATGAGAAGCGAAACGTCTTCAGCTACAGAATAGAAGTCCAGTTGTTTTTGTTTTTTAACTTTTTTTTTTTAATTTACCATGGCCTGGATGACTGAGAATCTACACCAGCTAATTGTAGATATGTAAACAATATTAAAGCAAATCAACATCCTTTAAAAAAAAGAGTCCTGAGCAGAACATGACAAGAGTGCATAAGAAGTCGAACTTAAGATGTTTCTGTGTTCTGCTCTTGTTTCCTTCTAGTTTCCAATAATAATAATAAAAACATTAGAATTGTTCAATCATCAAACAGCAAAATGCATTAAAACACTATAATAATATGTAAATTTACTGTAACTCTCAGTTAGGCCTAGGGCCTATATTTTACCATAATGGTTTTTGTTTTAAATCATTTTATTTCATATGATTGTTTGAGGCAGCTACTTTACTTGGAGTAAATATCATTTTTAAAGTGAGCATTTAGTGCGTAAATATAAAGCAGGTGGAGGTCATTTCTGTATAAGCTCAGGTGTCATAAACCTGTGCATGTGTACAGTAAACTTAGGCGCGGATGACCAGATGCGTCCGCGGTGCTGATGCTGCAGGGAGGGGCGTGACGTCACGGGAGAGACCGGGGAACGAGGCGAATGGGGAGAAAAGGAGAGGGGGAAGGAGGAGAAGGGACGCAGGAGAGAGCGGGGGGGCATGACTGCATCAAAGAAAAACAAAAAAATAATAGTAATCATGAGTCCCGTCATTGACACTATAGGGTTTTTTTGTCCATCATAATGGCTCCACTGTTTAGCTCCACAGTGCGCCGCAATAAATGACGAGCCGGCACAGGAAGGTAATTATAATCTTTTTTTTACGTCTTTATTTGCACGCCTTCTTCATCCTCATGCCCTCGACTGTCTGGCGTTCACCTTTAGGACCGAAATGTCAAGGAAAATGTCGCGCCTCGGTCGCCAAAAACAACAAAAGCCAGCAATCTGCTAACAATCTGTCTATGCCAAATATTCGACCGACAGTGACGCGTTGTTCTCTTCAGGCATCTTCACAGCGGCTCCATTGTGTCTTTCTCTGCCTACATGAAAAATTTAAAATGGAAACAGGCGTCATGAGAGCGCTGCCGCATAGTACACTCTGCTGTAGTCAGCCACGGAGAGCACATGGGCTCTGCGCACAACATGCGCACTGGTTGCAGTGCGTCGTGCCCATCAGCCCCGTCTGCTAATCACTGCAGTGTCCTCTTCGTACAAATCTACCGGCATCAGCAGCAGCAAAACCCTGACAGTGTGTAAAACTGAACCTAAATGGCCTCTAATTTGAAAATTCAATCTATGGAACCGTATCTGAGTGTTAACCTGCTATTGCATAACTCAGTTTAGTGTTTTTTCTACATGCTGCAGTGTACACCGGCTTGAAGGAGATGTCATCTCCAGGCATGGGCACCCCCAGTGACCCCCTCTTGGCCAGTCCAGGAGGGAGGTTACCCACAGCTCAGGAAGGCATCTGGCGGAGCTCGCTACCCAAAACTGCCAGCTTCCCAACATCCACCACCCGCCACCTCAGTCACAGAGCCAACAACTTCCAAAGACAGCCAAAGCGTAGGAAGCTAATACGACCTTCACCACCTCCCCCACCCAACACACCCTGCCCCCTGGACCAGCTGGACCTTAGTGAGCTGCCCCCAAGACGGACTTTCCAAGAGCTGCTCTTCAACGGCTGCATCCTGTTCGGCATTGAATTTAGCTATGCAATGGAAACGGCGTATGTGACTCCCGTGCTTTTACAGATGGGCCTACCTGATCAGTTCTACAGCTTGGTGTGGTTTATCAGTCCCATCCTTGGTAAGTGGTGCTCAGGAATGTAATGGAGGTTCTATAATGTGATTTGGAAGAAAAAAAAAAACCATTTGACTGGCTCTAACGCTGTTATCTGTATCTGTCTTTAAGGATTCCTCGTTCAGCCTCTCATTGGAGCATGGAGTGACCGATGCACATCCAGGTTTGGGCGGAGGAGACCCTTCATTTTTGCTTTGGCTGTAGGTAAGACAGGTTCAGAAAGTATAATTTTCAAGAAAATTCAAGAAAAAAACAGCTGAAAAAAAAACAACAACTAATTATCCTGATACAGCCTAATCATTAGGCAAGACTTTCTCAGAAAATACTAACCAATGACATCTTTGACAGATGATTTTGTAGATGACAAACAGCCATCAGAACCTTAACAAAACTTCAGAGCCATAAAGACATTACGCAGCTCTGCATGTATCCTAATGTCCTTGATGTCTATACATGTGTGGTTTTTCTTTCTTCTGTGTTTCTCCTGTTTAGGGGCTTTGGTTGGTCTAACCCTCGTGCTGAATGGGCGGGACATTGGGGGTGTCCTGGCCGACACGGCATCAAACCACAAGTGGGGAATCATCCTGACAGTGTGTGGTGTGGTTCTAATGGATTTTAGCGCCGATTCAGCCGACAACCCGAGCCATGCCTACATGATGGATGTGTGCAGCCCGGAGGACCAGGATCGGGGCCTGAACATCCATGCATTACTAGCAGGTAATGGAAAACCCCTTTTACTTATTATTTTAACCTTTGTGCTAGCATATATTGTGTATTTGGGGCTATAAATGTGACATTGCTCAAAAACGTTTGTAAGAAATTAAGATTTTTTTTTGTGCTTTTTTTGTATGGAAAGTGATGCTTTGGAAAGTACTTACCAGCCATACATAATCTGCACAATCTGTTTAAAAGAAAAGAAAAGGATTCCTGAAAGAGAAGCCAAGTGCAGTAAATGGATGCTCGGAATGAAGTGGCTAGAAGAGCAAATTTGCCAACCTAAAACAACCTCAAAAACAACACAGAGACATAGCAAGTGTGCAATTTTGGTTTGCAAAATGGACCTTCTCAAATTGACTGAGCCTGATGCAAAAGTAAAGTGGTGTAGAATTCTCCAAGATAGTGTTTGCTTAAATGTTTTGGAGGTTTGAGTTGTTTTAGATGGCAAAAAAAAAAAATTAAAAATCCTCCCTCATGTAACCTAGTTCTGAGCAGTGATTAGCTTTGCTAGTTTATCAGATATTCTCACTGCTTCTCCAGGCTAAGAGCAGATTGTGAGATGTGGAATGCATAAAACATACTAACATCTTACTGTATAACTTTACAAAACCACAGTACAAATAAACCAAACCATCCCTTTGAGATGTTTCTGTTGCACTTTTTGTGTCTCCGTCTTTGCACTCAGGTCTAGGAGGAGGTTTTGGCTATATTGTCGGTGGCATCAACTGGGACCAGACGCAGTTTGGCAGATCAACGGGAGGTCAGCTGCGAGTCATATACCTGTTTACGAGTGTCACACTGGTGATCGCCACAGTCATGACTCTGATGAGCATTCCCGAGAGGCCATTGCCAAAAAGCCAAGCTAACAAAAGCTCTGGTAAAAACCACCTTAAAAGCCCCAGCCTCCCTCTTCCTCCCTCCCCTCCCGTCCCCCCCGGAGCAGCTCTGGGACTCGATGACGAGGAGGATGGGCTCTACAGCTACAACTTTGCAAATTCTCACCAAGGTAATTCAGACCCACTGGCCCATTCTTGCAGTGCCAATGCGCGTCTTTGTGCTGGCCTCACAAGCCCCATCTCGCCCCTGAGCCCCCTCACTCCCAAATATGGCAGCTTTATTAGCAGGGACAGCTCACTCACCGGCATCAACGAGTTTGCCTCCTCATTAGGAACTTCCTACATTGACAGCGTGCTTATAGACTGCTACACGGGCCAGCAGACTCCTCCGGCCCTGGCTCAAAGCTCCGCCACCGTACCCCTGCCTCCAGGGGACTCCCCTCCTCCTGATAAGTCCTCCCAGCTGGGAGAGAACCCTCCCGCAGGACAAACCCAGGCTGAGGCTGGGTCCCATCCAGCTGGGGAGGGTCAGGATGCTGAAGCTCTTCAGCCTGAGGGGGATGCACAAATTCAGAAGGCTCAGGTTTCAGCTGGGCCTCAGCCTGGGGCAGGGTTGCATCGGGGCTCCACTGCTGGCATCCTGAAGCGACCTCAGAGCCTTGCGCTGATGGAGGAGCCCACAGCGACACAGATCGTTGGGCTGGAGAACGGACGCAGGAGAACAGTGACTTTCAGCCAGCAGGTCGGACACAAATTCAAACAGCAGTAAAGGCTGATTAATGAATCTGCACCACAACATTTTTTTTTAAAAAAGCAGTGTTTATTTCTTTGTTTTGTCTCTGGAGCAGGTAGCAAACATTTTGCTGAATGGGGTACGCTATGAGAGCGATCTAAGTGAGAATGTGGAGACAGGAGAATCCCAAATGTCAATGAAGCTGCTGTGTATAGCCATCTACAGGATGCCTCCCTCACTGCGGAGTTTATGCACTAATCATTTTCTGGGTGAGAATTGCTTTAACTATATTAACCCTTGAAACATCTACATTACCCTTAAATCTGGTTATATTGCATTTGTGCATTATGAGTTAACATTGTGTTGTTGTTTTTGGTTTTTTGCTTGTAGGCTGGTTGTCGTTTGAAGGCATGCTGCTCTTCTATACTGACTTCATGGGGGAGGTCGTGTTTGAAGGAGACCCCAAAGCGCCCCACGACTCTGAAGCTTACCAACGCTACAACGCTGGCGTTAGCATGGGCTGCTGGGGCATGTGCATCTATGCATTCAGTGCTGCTTTCTACTCAGGTAAAACGTCACGCTCGCATCTCGGACTTGGATCTGTGCGACAGTCGGCCTCACACTTTGTTTGTCTTCTACAACCTACAGCCATACTGGAGAAACTAGAGGAGCGTTTCTCCCTTCGCACTCTATATTTTTTTGCCTACCTGGCGTTCGGTTTGGGCACAGGCCTCGCAACACTATCCACCAACCTCTACGTGGTGCTTTCGCTCTGTGTGACCTACGGGGTGCTCTTTTCCTCGTTATGTACGCTGCCTTACTCTCTGCTGTGTGAATACTACCAGAGCCCTCAGGTAAGAAGCTGCTTATGCACAAAAATCAACTTACTTGTTTCTAGTTTTGATTTAAAATGTGAATATTGTGCCGGTTTACAACCCCACAATTAGACACCTAACACACAATACAGGACATTTTGGACAGTTGTTTTTTATTTTTTTTTTTATTTTAGACACATTTTGACAAATTTCTCAGAAAAGCAGACAAAGATTAAACATGACTTTTCACTCATTAACCATCCCTAATTTCTTTATATTTTGCTTCCAGGAATCCAGACTGTGTTGTAATCTTTAAAAGTGGTTTTGCTTAACACTTCCACAGACTTTCTGAAATTTTTTTTTTTTTTTCCTTTGGACTTTGGCAACATTTTTACTTTTGTGTCCAATCCTTGCTCCTGACCATGTCAGCATATTGTTCAGTGTGTGCTTTAAAAATTAGGAAATTTAACAAACAGAGGACAGAAGAAGTGTTCGAGACCCGTTTTAAGACATTACAAGAAAGTTTGACCCGTTGGAAGCAAGAAAATAACGATGACTCGAGACTTTATAAGCCGCTAAGGATTTATTTAGATATACTGACAGTGAAAGACGAAACCGCAGCGTGTGACATTTGACATTCCTGTGACATTAAACACTGTATCAATGATATCAATGATACCAATGTTCTTTTAGAGTCAGAGTTTTGTTGTTGTTATTTATTTTGTTTATAGCAACATGTTAAATGACCATAAAAATTTGTTAGACAAACTGTTTTAGAAGGAATCCTGGTTGATGTTGTTGCTTCAGCTGAAAAACAACTCTTCTGTTTGTTTAAAACTTACCGAACCATTAATGCTAAAAAAAACTTACACTCTTACTTACATGGTTTTATTGCACTTAAAGTGACCATTATTGATATGATCAAGTATCCATCTATTTATTTTTAGTGCCTACCTTAGTCTCAACATTTAGATCCTGCACGTAATAATAGCAGGGAAAACCATGATGTAGATGTCCAGCTACTAATGTTTTGCATGTATGTTTGACTTGTACATTGTTGAAAGTAAATGTACGCAAATGTGACTTTCAGGTCCGACCCTGAAAGGTTTGCTGTCTCGAACTGTTAGAGAAAATCAGGAGCATGCTCAGCTGCACATGAAGCTGAATAATGAAACATGGACTCTAAGACGTCTATGATGAATATGAGGCAGAGCCAGCAGCTGCTTGGCTGCCCATTAGCATCTCAAAAGCTCTATAATTAGGAAGTTTTAGGCTGTGCCGTTGAATAAAATGTAACTTTATACTAAAATATAATAAGAGCACAGGGATCATTTTCCAGGATGTGAAACTCTATCTGAACGACTTGTGCGTGTTTTGCAGTTTTGTGGTTCATCAGAGGAGGGAACCAGACGAGGGATGGGGGTGGACATCTCTCTGCTCAGCTGTCAGTACTTCCTGGCCCAGATCCTGGTTTCTGTGGCGATGGGACCTCTGACCTCACTGGTGGGCGGGGCTCAGGGAGTGATGTATTTTGCAAGCCTGATGTCATTCGTGGGTTGCCTGTACTCCTCTCTCTGCATGGTGTACCAGCTGCCCCCCCCTGAGGGTGAGCCCCCCGAAAGCGAGACCCAGCCATTACTGGCGCACATTTAACAAAAGCCTCTTCATTCTGTTTACCTCACTAAAACACCGAGCAGCACGCACTCCCATACCGTCCTTTTGGTGTCTGAGTGCGTTCCATAGCTCTGATAGTAGCAGACACACTGCACATCCTGCCGCACACTGTAACAGCACAGTCTCACAGCGCCGCTCTTCTCAGAGCTCAGCAGACAGACAGACAGACATTGGCCACCTCTTTACCAGGTGTAAACGTGACCCGTGTGTTCATACAGTGTGTGTGCCCATGCATTTCCCCCTGATTTTTCCAAATGAACGAGTGGCCATTCTGAGTGAAGTCTAGTGAAACGGCGAGGCCTGGGTCGTTACTTCGGCGCCACTGAAAACATTTGGGTTTGAAATCAAGACAGGCAGTCAGTGATGCGGTTTTTATTTTCAGTTATATTCATCTAGATGTGTGAAAAAAGGTCGGCAGTAGCACTTTTCTGTTGTGAAACCACCAACTCAAAGGGATAGTTCAGACCTTTTTTGGTAGGGTTCTGTGGAAAAGTTATAAACAATGATTATCTCACCTGTTAAAAGGTAGCTCTCTGAACAGTTTGAGGTTTAATTTGGACAGTATTTTCAAGCTAATTGGTAATCTTAGCAGTCTCAAAACAACTATAATCTCAAATATTTCACAGCAATTTATGTAAAGGCTATTTTATAAACCTTTACACTAACATCAGTTTTATATTATACGATTATTTTAACAGAATTGCTGTGATATTCCTGTAAGAACTGCCTCAGGCTGCACCAGAAGTGCTACAGCTAGCTGCACTTGCAACAACATAACTCTGTGTAACGCTCAGACTAGCCTGTAGCTCATCAGTTTGACCAGAATTAAAGTCAGCTTCTCTAAACTGCTGCCGTTCAAAGAACTGTGTACCAGATATTAACTGTTCGTAACTTTTCCACAGATCCACACTTCAAAAGACCTGAACTGTCACTTTGACCTGCAAGCAAAACTACAGATGTGTGTAACTGACAGGTGACGAGTAAAACTGTCCAAATCCATCTCCAGATTTAAACCCTTTTGAACTAAATGTTACCTGTTAAGAAGGGGATTGGTGAAAACAATACAATGAATAACAATTTTAAAAAGATGCAGAGAAAGTCTAAAAACAAAAGTTTAGTAAAGACCGAAGGTTGAAGTCTTAATGCAGTTATTGCAAATCAGATATTTGCATCTAAACATGAAACATTATTCCCTCTGACGTATTTTGAGCTTATATGTTCTTTTACTTCTGATTGGCTACAAAAGGTTACAAATAGTAGTATCTTCTAATATGTGTAACAGATTGAGATGTAAGCACTTGAAAAGAAAAGCTGAAAGGTTGGCTTCTTGTCTTGTTGTATACATATATCGTTTTATATCAAACCCTAATGGTTTCAGTGCACGAGAAAACTAAAATACTCAAACAACAAAATGGCCTTGCTTTTCCATTACACTTGGATAGGGCTGTATGTGTGAGTGAAATATTTGACCATCAGTAAGCCTAAGCTGGTTTTGTGTCCGATTATTTGCAAATCATTATTTTCTTGCTTGTTTGTTGGTGTTTGGGATGGTCGTGATGATCGCTTTGTGCAAGCTAACCACAGTTTTCCTCTCTTTTTTTCCTCCTTCGATCAGTCGCCTAATAACATCCGCATGAGCTGCAGTGTGATCTCTCAAAGCAACGTGGTAGTGTTTTTTTTTGTTTTTTTTTTTTTTAATTTTTCATTTTGGTCATTTGGCTGAAAGAATGTCTACCTGACTGTTTCTCTGAGTTAGCTTTTTCTGACTAAATTAATGTGCTGCCAGTGACTGTTCACACTTAAAATTATTTCCAAAAGCTCATTTAGCTCTTGAATTTCTATTAATACGACTCATCTGAATCCACTGAAGACATTTTTAATGTTCTATAGAAGGGCTTTTACATTGTCACCTTTTTACAGCAAATACCAACACTTTTCACAGACTAGTTAGTACAAAATTGTATCAACGTGCAACCAAATTTTATGTTTTGTAGCCAAGTACTTCCACCAAACTACACGTCAGCTAAGATCCAACAGACACATACACACCTGCACACACACACTTATTCTCTCCGGGCCCTCATTAAGCCACGGACAGCTCTCTGAGCCGTCACCGTACTCCCCGCCATTCCAATGTAATAATGACAGTGATTCTTGTCATTGTCAGGAAGAGGAGAAGTTGAAACTGGGGTGTGAGTCAGTCGAGCAAAACGGAAGAACAGCAAACAGAGAGAGGACCCACGCGGACTGTGGGTACCTCTGAAGATGGACAACGTTAGAAACGACTGTGGGGATTCACAGAGCCAGCAGCGAGCGCTTCTAGTCATCGTTAGGGTGCATGCTTAATACAGTAGGCTTCTGCTCCACCGTGCTCGGTCCATCAACTCAGTAAAAGGTCTCCACTGGAAGCTCCCCATCCTGAAGAAGTCATCTTCATCAGCAAACTCTTCTTTTTTATTATTATTTGCTGTGCCGTGGCAACTGTCCAGCCTCAACACGAGACACTTTATGATGTTGTGATGGTTTCATTGAGCACCCCGGCGTACCGGTGCCTCTGCAGAATGTCAATAATTGCCTACTATTAAAGCCTCCTGGACTGACCGGATGCACGCCATGCGAACGTTTCTTAGGGAACAGTAACTGTATGGATCATGCTGTTACAGCTTGCTTGAGGAAGAAATAAAACACAGTGTCTGTGTTATACGGTACCACCTACTGCTCAATATTATTGTGAAAGCTGCTTTTATTCAGGGTTCATTGAAAACTACAATAATGACCATTTTGCCATTTTTGACTCCTGTGTGGGTTATTCTGCAGTCCCTCGACAGCCTGAACCACCTACTTGGAGCTGAAGTTTTAAACTACACCACATGGAGGCGCCACAACACACCAGCACAGACGAAACCATCGATTCGCTGCATCCTGTTCCATTACTGAGTGAAATTGCCCTGGCTCCTTCCTGTATATAAGCCAGCCATTTTCCATGTGAAGGAAACTGGGTCAGGTGACATCATCCGGCATGAAATTGTGGTTTTTCAAAACAGCACAGACCGGTTAATAACAGAACAAGCATAAGTAAAAAGACAAATTTTATTTCTTAATCAGAATATACAAAGCAGTGGCTGAAGTAACCAAATGCCATTCTGGTTATGAAAAAGGCAGTCTACACAGAATTGGGCTACTCAACCGTTAACATAAAACTCAAGAAATGCGAGAAAAAACAACATAAATGGTACAAACTTGCGTGGAATGCATACAGAACAAATGACCAAAGCTTTAAGATTTAAGAGGGGTTAATTAACGTTGCAAATTCCAGCTTCCACAGAGAAGGGTTAAACAATCTATCTGTGGAGGTGCGACACACAGCTCCTTTATTTATTTGCACCATCTGTTACATTAACAGGGCAGCCAGGGATTTAAGTAGCAGCTTAACACAAAAAAATAACTAATAATGCCAAACTGTCCATTATCCCCTGCTTAAAACTTATCTTTGGTCCTTTTAAGTGTATCTGAGAGGTCAACATGAGCCTTGAAGGTGAGCAGCTGCCTGTATGTATGAATCATCTGGTCAGCACTGACATAATAGAGATTGTGCTTCGAACATACTGATGTGAAACGTCAGGAAATGAAAAATAATGATCTTATGCTGTGGCCCAATTCGTACAAGTAGAAAAGAAAAAAGCTCATTTTAAAGACCAATAAATAACATTTCATTTTAAAAAAAAAGGATGCAGGGCCACCACGTTTCAAGACTCCAGTGCAATGAAATAACATGGGAGCAACCAAAAAAAAAATGAAAAGAAAAGAAAATCTCTTTCGAGGATACAGAAAGCACAAGCTCTAAAACACGATGTTGACCAGGCTGGTGAGACAGTGCCGCAAACACGTAGCAGGGAAAAGACCTAAGCCTCCACGTCTGCCTCTTTCGAATCTCCGTTTTCCTCTGTCTTCTGCTTTTTCGTGTCCGCTTTTTCCTGATGAAACAACAACAAAAATAAATAAATAAGATGACACGCACACATAAGCAACCAGACATCACCAGATTAGTCGACAGAGCCAAGTGATTAAAATGTGTACTTCAGCCTGGTGACAAACCCACCTCCTCCTCCTCAGCTGCACGCTTCACAGGCTGTGCATCAGTCTCCTCAGCAGGGGGCGCCTCCTCTGCATTTTCTGCAAAGACGGATTGGAAATTCAGCCTCAAGAGCCTTCACTTTTTATTGTACTTACACCAGGTTTGCTTGCATGGAGGTGGGGGGGGGGTGTCAACAAGTGATTGAGAGATACAGCAACAAGGCCACACATTGGAGGAAAACAAGTCCGGAGAAATAGGTTGCATACCACTTCCATTCTTCTGCTCCTCCTCTGTAGTTTCTTCCTTTTTCTCAGCGTGTTCAGCACCATTCTGGATGAAGATAGAGAGGGAAAAAAAATAGTCACTTATCATGGCTGGGTCTTAAATATACAGCAAACGAGATTGGAAGAACAAAACAATGAAAGGGAAAACATCCTATACACAAACATTTACACTCTTCCTCCTGAGACTTCACAAAAAAGGCACGTGTGTGGACCTCTTATTACCTCCCCAGAGGATTAACTGCCAAAGCTGAGAAACCACAGACTAAAGCAACCAATGGAGACGTCTAAAGGTGTTGCTAGCAAACATCTGTGCCGTTTCACAACCCAAACAAAGCGGTGTGTGGAGGGGGAGAGCAGCTGAACAGGAGGTGGAGACGGGCGCAGCGACACCTGCATGATGAGGGGCGCCAAGACAAAAGACCATGAGGCCGGGTTTGTGTTTCAGACTCACTGTGCCATTGGCAGGTGCGTCCCCGCCGTCGGTCTTCTTCTCCTCCTCCGCTTCTGCTTCTTTCTTCTCCTTCAGCTCCTACAAAATAAAAGCACGCGGAATCAAACGCCTGGTTCGTTTTACGAGCCGCATCGGCTCGGTTTGAACCAAAGCTCGTTTTTTTTTTTAATTAAAAAAATAAAACAAATAAGATCAGTAAAAGCCCTCGTCGGTGTACAGCGCGAGCGCGTTTTGTTCCGTTCGCTCGTAGAGCGGCAGCGGGTCTTCGTCCCACCGTCACGCCGCGCGGTGTGAAGGCGCTGCGGCTTCCCGCCCACAGCAGCCCCGCTCCTCCAGCTGCACCGTTTTCCGCCGCTTTGTCTGCTTTTTAACGACCCACACAGCACACGTTTCCGTTTACACACACAACGACCTACTTTCGACGCTGAAAACCACTAATAAAATCGTCTGAGTTGACCGTTAATGTCGACGAAGGAGGGGGGGTAAAAAAAGGCATTTCGAGACAACGGTAATTTAGGTTTCCTCAATTGGACTCAACTTGCACCAAGTAACGTTGACGGTAACGGCTAATAAAACCGCCAAAAAACCCATAAACCACTTATTAAATTATTATTTTTTTAAAAGTTAGCAAAATCTTTTTACACGACAGTTTCTTCAGCATCCCCTCCCCCCCCCCCCCCC
>NC_051433.1:10495549-10512902 GCF_001649575.2 Kryptolebias marmoratus | reverse complement strand
CCCCCCCCCCCTTCAAAGATTAAAATGAATGAAACGCACCTTGGCTGTAACCTCTGTGGTGGCGGTCGTATCAACAACTGTGTCGGCCATGGCTGTAGTTTTGAGAGTTAGTTTGGATAATTAGAGTCTCGTTGAGGTGAAAATTAAAAAATAAAAGATTTATTTATTTTCCTCTCTGTGCCTTCGTGTAGGTAGTCCAAAGACGCTGAGAGAGAAATGATGTCTGCCCTTCTCCGCTTTTCTATCGAGCTCGTTGAAAATCCACTCTCGTTGGATACGGCGGACAGATCCCCGCACGTGATTGGACAGTGCCGATTCTCGGAGCGTTCTATTGGGCGAGCGTCCTGTCAGTCTCAAAAGTTATTCCCGCCTCCCGACTATCTCGTCACCGATTGGCCAGTTCCTTTTAAAGCGCTGCGTTATGATACTTTAGTTCTTTTCTTATACTACACGTACATTTGTTTTGTTATTGTTTCGACTGCAAATGAGGACAATAGATGCCAATAGCCTTTTTTTGTTAAAGTTAAAGTTGTAGCAGTCTATCAGTTCTAGTGACGAGCGAAGATTTTCCTATAGACTGCTGAACTATTACCACACATGGCCACAGGCAACATCTTTTGTCTTAGCTGTCTGTTCTGCAGAAATAAGGTTTCAAATTACAAAAAAAAAGAAGCAGAATAATGTGTGAACCACGCCTCCTTTCCATATTTAACCCCTCTATGTGCATATTGTTCTTACTCTCTATTCACATTTAAACTTATCATTTAAACACACTGTTAAGTTACACAACTAATTATTAAACAGCAGAGCTTAAATCCCACAAATCAGATTGCAGCTAACTGTTCAATCCAATCCTTATTAAAATGACAAATGTCACTCGCTTTTTTTAATTTACTGCATGAATCTTACTAAAATAACAAAGCCTATAGGTGAAACAGAAATGTTTTAGTCCACAAATAGAAAACACAGGGAGCTTTGAATTGCGTGTCAAATTACAAAAAGCAATTAAAAAAATCATTTGTGAGTGAATCACAGACAGTAACCTTTTAGGGTGTGTCTTTACAAAACAAAATAGTCTAAGACACACCTGTGTTCTCTGCACCTTCAGAAGTGAGGTTTTTTTTTTTTGTTTGTTTATCATTATCTCAGGAGGATCTCAGGAGGAAGTACAAAGGTTGAAACAATAGTTCTGAGCTTTTGAAGTGAAGTTCTGGTTGTGAACATTTCTTATCTGTTTAGATAGCTCTTTGAATGGCCTCAGTTCGGAGAAACAGAGTTTAATTCTGATCGGACCGACAAGATAACGGCTAGTCCGAGCCGATCAGAGCCGTCTTAAAATCACTCTGAATTGAAATATTTCAGAGAGGTTCAAGCAGCCGTTTTTTTTTTTTTTTTGCTGTCAATTTTGGAAAACACTATGATCTACACAGTTTACTGTATTATGCAAGCACAAATAGCAGCAGCAGCAGCTAGCTGTAGCACTTACAAGCAAGAATATAACTGGTGCATTTCATTTGTACCTGGAATTTGGAATTTTTGAGTTCTAAGTGGGGAAAAATCAACTAGAACGCCCCCCTAAAGTCAGAAGTTTGACTCTGATAGTCAATAATAATTCCTGACAAGGCAGGACCTCAAAATCCAACATGGCTGAAAGAGTTGTACCAGCTGCAGAAATAAACTTTTACTTTCACTTCCATCAGTTTGTACCTCAGTAATCCATCCACACATACTACTCTTCAACCACTATCGGAGAAGGTGTTGGTACACTGTAAAACAGCTGAAACACTGGGTGCCTTTAAATCTCAACTTAAAACCCACCTGTTTAGAGTTGCTTATGGCTAAATTAGGGTTAGAGTGCAGGGTTTTTGATGTCTTCGATGTTTTTCTCTTTCTTACTGTTTATTTATTGTCACGTGCTGTTTTTATTTTGTTTTTTAATTATGTAAAGCACCTTGAAATGCCTTGCTGCTGAAATGTGCTATACAAATAAAATTTGATTGATTGATTGATACAGTGTGTACATGCACAGAACGGGGAGAAATCCATCGTTATTGAGTTGTGTTGCTAATGCTAGTTAGCCTGGCCACTGAGTTCATAGGTTAACGAATCCTGCTGGTTTCCAACATGCATCTGGAATGGAGTCAGGTTGAGGTGACAACATTCCCAGATCCGAGAACTTCTGAGGTCGGCGCAGCACATCTGGTATTTTCTGACAGAATAACAGAGCATGTTGATAATGATGGGAGTGTAAAAAGCTTTCATGAAATATTTGAGACTGGTGTTGTTTCAAGATGTCAACCCATGCTGGTCTTGGCTCGTCAGTCCAATCGGGATGAAACTGAGTCTTTCCAAACTGAGGTCGTTCACAGCGCTATCTACAACAAGTAAGACACTGATTGTGCTTAACCTGTCCACAAACCCCTTTTTCAAAAGATCTGACCCATCCCATTAAAGCTTATAAAAGATATAAAATAAAAATTCCAGAAGTAAAGTTTATGTTTGGTATAAATATTTTTTTTCCACTATGACCTAGACCTGCTAAGACTGAATAATTGTAAGATTTATTGTAAGAAAAAATGTTGGGCACTGCTAAATAACTAATTAAAAACACAATTTTAATTTTGTCGCGCACTGTTTAAACAGCTAATAAATAAACTATTATTTTTGCTTTTATAAGTTTTCTCCTCACTAAAGTCGCTCATCCAGGTGTTAAACTAGATCATCCCTGAGCCGTGCACCTACTCATTGCACGACTGTCAGAAACAGTCAAACATAAGATCTACACATGCTGTGACATGATGCCCTGACTTCAGGTTACACTCCTCTGACTTCAACAAAATAATTTCACCTTGAATGTTTGCCACTCCTCTCACTGTTCCTCTCAGGATCGTCTTTCATGCTTATATGTTTGACCTGAAGTCACTGCGTCAGTGACACCGTCTGCGTTCGTTTTAGATCTTTTTTTTTTTTAAAAAGTCTTGAACTTGTCTCGGCACTTTAGCGCAGTTTATTTTTAACCCTGTGATTTCCGAAGCTTCAAAACCTTAATCCCACGCCGCCTAAGTTCTGATCTCTGTCTGCTGCTCGCCGGCTCTGAGAAAGCCTCCAGGCCGCGCGCTGTCATTCACCCAACATTCAGCCGAAATGTAATTATGTGGAGCGTAATTACACAAAAACATCAAAGGGTTGTGTTTACAGTAGGAGCTGGTGATTTAGACATTTATTTTCTTCTTCATTTTGCAATATACATGGAATGTGCCGTTCAACAACCAGGAAACTGTGCAGGGTTTACAGTTCATATGCCAAAATGGGTGAAATATGAAAGTGATTATAAACAATAATCCAAAAGCATTATTTTTAGACAATGTTGTTAAAAATAAAGCGAAAGTGCAAACAGTGTGAAGTCCCCCGAGCACTGAAGCAGGCATCTCCAATGTTTTATAGCCACAACGAGTGCAGAAACTACAGTAAATCCATGGGAGGAGTGGAGCAGACCTAAAAGTAGCAGAGGGCATTACTCAAGTTTTCTGTAAATGGAAAATGGGAGCAATCAAAGAGAGGAGGACTGTTTGTGAGATCATTTCCTGCCCCCCCCCCCCTTGCCTACCTCAATATGTTTCCATTTGCTACTGATTTGCAACCAAAAGAAAAGAAAAAAAATCAATGTTTGAGCATCCTGGTAACAGCAGGTAAAAAAAAACGACTAAGGAAGTGAGGCTCCAACGCAAAAAGTGTGGAAAAAAACCCTCAAACTTATTTTTTTTTTTTTTTGCCAGTTTACCACATTTTCCACATGCAGGCATAGAAAACCCTTTTTTATATGATACTCAAAACTGTGAGACCGCAGAAAGTAATACGGAATAACAGAAAAGCGTCTTTGTGCTTGTTCTGACGCATGTTTGAAAGTAAATGAATTATACTGTGCTGCAGTTCCTCGTGGACCGACTGGGGAAACATTTTTTTCAGAGTGTGGAAGTTTTTTTTTTTTTTTTTTACCTGCTGGGGTCAGAGACTTTAAGAAAGAAAGACAGAAAGAAAGAAAAAAAAAAGATGGGAAGTACAAGCAGGTTAATTTCACCTCGATTTCCTGAACAAAGGGTTGACCTCACTTGTGGAATTTCTGTGCTCAAGGGAAGGGTAAAGTGGGGCCCATCAAAGAGCAAAGGTCAGGCTTAGGAGGGGGGAGGGGACCCAATAATTGGAGGAATTGGTGGGGGCCAAACTGAGCTCTTTTGTTTTGAAACAGCAGTGTCCTGCAAAGTCTGGTTGCCTTTCTGTGGCTCATACGGACTGCAGGGGCAACATAGAGCTGACTTCTCTCTGGGACTCTTTAGGTTAATTGCACACTGTGCTCATTTATAACAGGCCCAACAATGTCATTTTTGATAATAAGGACAACATTTCCTCCATGAGCTACAAACCCCGCAAGGTCTGTAGACACGTGGGCTGTTTGGTTTTCTAATAAAAACTGCATGCAGTGACTTGCAAAAGTATTCAACTCGCTTGTCCATGTAACCTGGAGTTTTGTTCATTCTTCTCGACTGAACGGCTGCAGCTCCTTCAGGTTGGATGGGTGCTGCTTCTGTCCAACAATCTTTAAATCATCAGAGACTCTCAGTTGGATTCAGGTTTGGGTTTGACTGGGCCATTCCTGGACATTTAACAGTTCCTCCTTAAACCAAGGTGCTGGTGTTGTCCTCGAAGGTCTGAAAGTCTGAGTTTGGTCTCATCTGACCGCAGCACCTTCTTCCACATGTTCAGGGGAAGAAGTTCCAAACAGTCCAGCTGTTTTCTCCTGGTCCAGACCTGTGCAGCTCATTTGGCTCTTAGATCACACACAGGAGGGTCTTATTTAACTAATCACGTGGCTTCTGAGGGTGATGGTTGGAGCTTCAGAACAAAGGGGCTGAATACATATGTACACACCAATTTTATATAGATATAATTATTTAAATGTTTTCTCTCATATAATTTCATAAACCTGGAGTATTTTTTGTAGAATATTTGCTTTAAATCTAATTAAATTTCAGGTTGTAAGGCAACAAAATAGAAAAATTACCAACATGGATAAATACTTTAGACAGGCATCTACAATAGGACCAAAAGTGCAGAGATTAAATTCTTCAGTTTAATTTCCATTTGTTCCTCATTTTTACTAATGATGTTTCTGGTGACGAAGAAATAGTTTATCTAAAATTCACAGAAAAGCGATAACAAAGCACTTGCACATACATTGTTAATATACCGAAGAATGAAACCATCCAGGTGCAATTAAAGATTTACAAACAGCATCTGTGCATGAAAAACAGGGCTGTTTATGAGCGGAATAACTAAACAAAATAAAGTAAAATGAATTTGCGTGTCCTGTAAACTGAAGCTCGTCAGTGCCACCCTGTCGGGATCCTGTTTGGGCTGTTGTGGCTCGACATGTCTCGTCGGCGTTTCTTTTCACTCGTCTGTACACTCTTGAACACAAAATGCCAAGTCTCGTTAATTGGCAGTAAATCAAGGCAAGTTCAAAACGAGTCGTGAATCACTTCTTGTTTGCGACCAATAAAGAGAAGACACTGAGGTGGAACGCCGTTCTACAAGCAGCAGGTTATGAGCATTGCTGCACGAAAATCCTCCAGCTGTGCATTGGTTCCCTGTGAGGGCGTAGAAGCAGCAGCTGATTGGACAAAGAACAGATCCAGAACGTGCCAAAGGGACTACATTTCCCAGCTGCCATGGGAAGAGTGGGTGGAAGCGCTGAAAGCAGCCGATGGGAGCAAGGTCACTCGAGGTATTTAAGAATAAACCTGCTTTAAGCTCCGGGACAATAAGTGGGTTAATGAGCGTTTTGCGTATAATCTTTGCAGAGGTCAGGCACAGGTCTCTGAGCATATTCTGCTCATTAGTCAGGATTTCCTGTTGATTTCTTTTCCAAATAATCATCAAAAGAACATTCATGACATCCTAATAAAAAGAGGCAGCAGGAGACGTTTGGAGAAAACGAAGCTGCTGGTGATCGAGTGGATGAAATAATGCCTGGTTTGTTCAGGTCTTCAGTAACCTAAACATGGAAGCTCATAAATCTTGTCATAACACAACAGTTTCCTTCCAGATAACAGCATCTGAGTTTAACTTGTGCTCCTCAGCCTTATTTATGTCACCTCCTGGCTCCACCCCTGTCACTGTCTTGCCAGAGGAAAGTGGAAATTTCCAGTAATTCCTGCTGCTTTGCAAGAAGGACTCCTCCTCCTTCTGGTTTCCCGCCTTTCCTTCACTCTACCTGCCTTCTCCTGCTGCATGCAGGCCTAAAGACCTCATGGCTATATGTTTCTCAACCTTTTCCTGCACACAAGGTTTTACTTTTCACATGAAAAACATGCCTCTAAGGATTTTTTTAAAAAAAAAGCTCTCTCGTGGCTGAATCATTCTGTTCATAATGTTGATGTTTATCACCCACCGCCGAAAGGTAAAGGTGGATGATAATGTTTCTGCTCATGACTCTGTGTGTGTGTCTGTTAGCAAAATATCTCACAAACCATTTTATGATTTTTAATGAAACTTGCTAAAAATAATCATTGGATGTACATCTACAACTGATTAACCTTTGGAGTCAACACGATTCAAGATGGCCACCAGAGTCAAATGAACTTCAAAAACACATAAATGGCTATAATTCAATGAGTTGTTTGGGTATTTACCTTAAATTTAGTCTGGAAGTAGCCAAGACTGATCCGCAACACATATTCTGAGCACTAACAGATCACACAAGATCTTAGTTTTAAATTTGTCCATTATCTATTTGGAGTCAACTCTGTAAGCAAAATATCTCATGAACCACAAAACAGATTTTAATGAAACTTCCAGGAAATAATCCATGACTGCACCTCTACAACTGATTACCTCTAGAGCCAAGCCGATTCAAGATGGCTGCCACAGCCAACTTATAAAAGACTAAAATGGCTATAAATCAGTCAGTTTTAACGTGTATTGAACTAAAATTTGATGCGGTAGTAGCTGAGAGTCATTCACAGCACATACTCTGAGCGTGAGTTTGCACGTAATGTTATTTTCAAGGGTTGACCAAAACGGCTACATCTCGATAATTTCTCCACATTAGTTGATTTTAGTCTAAAACTCTGGCTGGAAAAGCAGAAGGAGCGATATATTTTCCTTTAAGCAATGCTAGGCCTCTAATTTATTCAAGTTTTTAGCACAAATTATTCCAGCGATAAGGGTGCTAATGCCTCTTTTAAAACGAAGGACAAGACTAGTAAATTAAATATATATATTTTTTAATTTTCACTTGCATGAGTCCTTCTCTTTACGTGCCACACTGCATTTTTGTTTACTATTTTTAAAATGCATATTGCCTTTCGGTTAAATGTGAAGGGTTGAGCAATGTGTAACACTCACGTTAGATCTTCAACGATGAGGAAAGGGTGGTTTGGGATCACAGAGCAGATGGCAGATTTGCATTTCTATTTCTCTGGCTCGTCTAAGTGATATTCTCGCGTCTGGTTCTGTTTCAGAGACGCTGCAAAGCTCAACTGCAAACCGACACATTAAACAGGGTTTGAGAAATGGAACGAGGACTGCGGTCATTATATATAGAGTGTGGCTTGCATATATGAAAAAAAAACAACAACAAAAAACTAGAAACTGAAATGCGTTCACATGGGTGACATGTAGAGGCTATCTCTCCACTACATCTGTGGTTTTACAACTTCCTCTTAATCCAGCACAGAAACACAACTGTTTTCACACCAGCAGCGTCGGTGCTCAGTAGAAAACCTGTGTAGGTAAACTCCTCATTACAGCCACGAGTCAGCTGGAGTGAAGAAGTTTTAGTGTGTTAATGGAATGAGGCACTCTGACCTTAGACCCATTGTGAGGCACCAACAAAGAGCCATCTGCACAGCAACCAAAGCTGAGATGAGGGACTCGCACACATGGGGACCGAGGAGGGGGGGGGTGGCAGGGAGGGTGGAAAAAGTGATAGATCGGTCTAAAATCTGACAAGAGTCAGTGTAACATCTTAGAGCTTTGGAGCTGCACAAACACATCAAATCAAAGAGAGCGAGGCTCTCTCCAAATGCTTGTAAAGTGGAGGACAAGAGCTGCAGGCCTAATCACTCAAGAGCACATTTCCTGCCTCCTGCACGATGAGATGAAGCCAACTGAAACAGTTCATGGCTAATATTTAACCCAAACTGCAATCCCCCTCTCTGTCACAGAGCATTCTTCAGTCACTCAAATCAACAGAAACACCAGGATTTTTTTTTCTTTTTGATTGCAGTCCGTAACAATGACCGGCTTTAGATCTGTTTGCGGCTTTCAAAGCCCAACCAGCATCTTTAAGTTTTGCTTTTCTTGTGAAAATGGATGCATTTCAAAATGGTGATAACAAAAACAAAATGGTGTCAGGGACATGGGCAAAAAAAATAAAAAATAAAAAAAATGTTTTACAGGTAAAATATGAGAGTCGGGATTGCTTAGCAACAGCAGTAAAAAAAAAAGAAAATCTTGCAGGCTGTGCGCGTGAGTGTGTGTGTGCGTGTGTGTGTACACGCGTGTGTGTGCGCGCGTGTGTGTGGGGACAGAGAAAACTGTCCGTGCTGCCACCCAGTGGTGGACATGCGGAGGACAGTCTCACAACATGGACATTTGTCTCCAAGCTTCTGTGGAAAACAGAAGCAGTTGTTTGCAATTTGTGCAATCTCAGGAGGAATGAAGGGTCCGGATTTAAAAAAAAATAAATTAATTAAATAAAATCATCGTCTCTGCTTGATAGGCACTGTTTGAAAATGTGTTCAGCGATTTGATTGGCTGCTACGCGCACCAGCTCTCATGGTGGGTGGTTGCTTAGCAACGCTCCTGGATGGGATAGGGAGGGAGGGGACGGAGGGTGGGAGTGAAGGGTGGGCGGGGAGGTGTGGCCCACTTTAAGGGGAGGGAGCAATGTGAGCTCAGGCAGGCGGTCTGACTGGGGAAATACCTGGCACTGATCCCAAGTAAACAAACAGGAGACACAGACATGAGGAGGAGGACAGAGCCGAGACAGGGGACGGCCTATTTCAGGGTCCAGATAACAGTTTTGTCCTCGGATTAAAAGGCGCTCACTGCAGCGCAGGAAACCAAACGTTAAAGAAAGGATAACCTGAACTACATCACGTGGCACAGTTTGACAGAGCTAACTCCGGTAGTTTCCCAGATATAGTGATACAAAAATCCTGAAATGCAGGTACGCACTCAATGTAAACAAAGCACTCGTACGATTCCGGCTGTTTCTGTAAGTAAACAAACGTTCGTGGCAGTTGGCATCCATTCGTTTTGCTTACCAAAGTCACTGATATGACAACAAAAAATGTGCGATGAGTTTGCTTATTTCCGTATGATTTTTTTTAAATCAGTCTACATGATTTCACGATGAGAACCCTTAAGAAAGCATTTTACTGAAAACCTTTCAGTAGTTTCTTAAACACAGAACAAGAGAGCAAACGGGAAACCAGGTGCCTTTTTGCAGAAAAACCCGCAGATCAGATTTCTTAAAACTTTTAAGCATTCAGACACTTTATCCAAACTGCAAAAACACACTTGGCGTCGTGAGACACTGGTTGTTGTGGAGGATAGCGGTGGGATGAGAAACAGATGAGAAGCAACATTAAAGCGCGTGCAGCTGCCACATACAAGTTTGAAGAGACTCGACACGTTCTGGCTTGCACAGCTGGGTGTGTAAGTGTTTCTAGAAACTTATAAAACGACTTGGAAAAACAAGCCTACCTGAAGTAAACCCGAAAGAATGAGCTGGGGAAAAGACAGAGAATTAGCTGCATAAAAAAATGGCATTCCTTGAAGGTATGCTTATCACCCACCGCCTTTCGTTGGTGCGACGTAAAAGTGCTCAGAATACACAATGTGAATGACTCCCAGCTACTACCATGTCAAATTTCAGCTCAATATCTGTTAAATTGACTGAGTTATAGCCATTTATGTGTTTCCGAAGTTCAACTAGCTGTGACAGCCATCTTAAATTGGATTGACTCCAAAAATCGATCAGCTGTAGACGTACATCCAATGCTTCTTTCCTGAAAGTTTCATTGAGATGTGTCCAGTCGGTTATGAGATATTTCGCTAACAGACAAACAGGGTCGACTCCATCAGTTAATGCAAAAGTTTCAAGCAAAGCTCTTACACAATATGAAGCACTTTGAGTATATGTTGTGAACGACTCTCAGCTACTACCACGCCAAATTCTAGCTCTGTATCTGTAAAAACTGACCGACTGTAGCTGTTTCTGTGTTTTCGAAGGTCAGCTGGCTGTGGTGGCCATCTTGAACTGGATTGGCTCCAAACCTTATTCAGTGCAGGTTCATCTAATGATCATTTCCTGAAAGTTTCATTAACATGAGCAAAGATGCCAAAGTTTTAAACAAAGATCTTGGGCTGTCTGTCAGCGCTCAAAGAAGAAGTTGGGGATCAGTCTCAGCTACTACCACACTGAATTTTTAGATCAACATCTGTAAAAATGATAGAGTTAAAGCCCATTTTTGTGTTGGCTAATATTGCTTTGTGGTTGGCGATGAAGAGGGCTTATTTAGAAGAGGAGAAAACGAGCAGAGGGGGGCATTGAGAGGAGGCAGCTGTTTGCTGCTGGTCGTCCTGCAGACAGAGGTGGGCTGTGGAAAAATGGCCGATGCAGGCGGGCTCTGCAGGCAGCGAGGACTCTTTGTCAGGAGCAGGAAATGAGGTTTCTGTTGTGATTAAAAGGAACGTTACTATGGCAATGCGGAGAGCCGTGCGCACAGAGAATATTTAGGCAGCGGAGGGGGCTAAGTGAGAGTTGGATTTCAAAGAAAGCAGCCTCCTGCATTTCATCTCCCAGCGCCGCCACAGCCCAGCCCCTTTTTCTATCTGATAATCTGTTTTCAGAGCCACATGCTTGAGACTGCAGCGGGGATTATCTCGACTCCAAAACGCTCAAAGAGTGTCAGTTTTACTTCCAGAAAACACAGCTGTCAAGACCTACCTGTGGAAAAAAAAACAAACACCTTAACTGACATGTTATTAAAAAGGACAAAATGAGTGATATTTAAACTTGATGACCTCCTGTTCTTGTTTTGAACACTTCTGATAAATTAGCCCTTTCGCCTTGCAGAGCTGATAAAATCCTCAGTGTGACCTTTAAAGCCTAAATATAGCAACACGCTTTGTTAATTGTTCCACTGAGCTGCCAGCAAAGAATGTCTCTTAAAATAGTCTCAATCCCCTTTTTTCTAAAAACATTTTTGCAGAGGAAGTCTCTCTCTCTCTCTCTCTCTCTCTCTCTTTCTGCAGTGAATGCCATCTTTGCTCCATCACGTGCTCGCTCGCTGCAGGATGTTTGGATAAATGGCATTTGAGACTCCTCAGGATCAAAGCGAAGTTCTTTTTTTTTCCCTTTTTTAAATAGATTTATTTCTGCTCACAAACCACACGGACTGCCCCAGATCCTACTGTCAAACAGAAAAACATTATGCTAATGTGACAGACTCAGATACTGTAAATGACAGACTGACGGATGGAGTCTGTTGTAATAGTTTGTGATGTTCTCAGACGAACAAACAACAGATCAAAATGTGGATTTAAAGGGAATTTTAGGCTTGAAGACGTAAAAAAACCCCAAACCTTCTGCTTTGCCTGAAACATCAGGTTTGTTTAAATAAATTTCCATTTAGGGAAATGTGGTGTTCAAACAACTGTACTGCTTCAGCTATAAGAAAGCATCTCATTTAGGTTGAAATATTGTTTTAAAACCAGAAAATAAATGTCCTTTTTGACAAACTGGAAATCTTCTGTCAGTTATGGCTTCACCAAGGCTCTGCCTTTTGTTGTTTCTTTCTTTGTACTGCTTTTTTTATCACCCGTCTCTGAAGGGTTAATGGTGTGTGTGAGTTTTTGCCTGTTACCATAAAAGCTTATATACCCACTGGACGAATTTGAATGAAATTCACTTAAAACTCTGTTGTGAAAGATGGCAGGAGATATGCATTCCTGGGTGTTTAAAGTGTTTAATTTGATCATCATCCTGACATGCAGGAATACGATAAATATTTTAACCAAAATGTAAAAATTAAAGTTTTTTTGTGGTTTTAGTTTATATTCTCCTTCACGTCTCAACTTCTTCCTATTTGGGGTTGTTAGACGATAGCATATTGTGTTTTTATAACTCGGTAAAAGATACCATCTGCTGTCCCAAAGGATGATTTTAAGTGTTAAACATACAATTTTTACTCTTAAGCTGTTTAAAATGTACTCAGTTACTGAATAGAAACTGTTAGTATTTTGATTCAAACGATTACTGAAAACATTATTCAGATTTATTTATCACTCAATCAATGTGGAAGCTCCATATGTTCACTGTTTTTCATTTCCCACCTCAAATAAAAAAAACAAAAGTTTTTTAAGTTTTTCTCATTAGATTACCAGATAGAGACAGTGTTTCACAAAATACAGGAGAACTGAAAATCTTTTTCCTTTTTTTGTTTTCATTTGTGTCTGTTTTCAAAGTTGCTGCTGCTTTTAATCAAAACCTTGCACCCCAAAGGAGCCATTTATTCAGAACATCCAACCATCATCCATTTTCAGTTAAGAGAACTGGGCAAAAGTTTTGAAAACAGAAATAAAATCTGTCAGGTAAAACAGACTTTACACCTTTCTAACCTGTGTGACAATCACTGATTTAGTAACACTACTTTTGTTTTCCACGCAACTTAAACTGTCTTAGGCAAGATTTAATTTCTTTGTTCTGGAGTAATTCTCCTACATGACAGTTTTAAAACATTTCTTTTAAAATCTCCTTCTCTACTGAGATGGCACCACACATTTTGGTAATGAACTGGGTTCTGTTGTAGCCAGTCCATGACAGATAATGTTCTGTTGTGTGTGTGTGTGTGTGTGTTTAATTCAGATAATACTTTTACAACACTGGCAGGGCTGATTCGACATATGTTTTGGATGCAGACTATGAAGTGGGACCATTGTTAGGCAGACAAATGAAGCCGTTTCCAGATGGCGCTGCATGTTGGATCTGAATCTGCCCGTATGTTTCTGCGTTCAGATCTGATCTAAACTTGATCCGAGTGACTTCTGATTTGTTATTAGGTTAAACAGATGAAATGAAACCCAGGGGTTTTTATGCAACCTTAAACATCCAAAACATTTTAACATGTGTAGCCCCACACACCAGACTGCATCATATATAATAAACTGTAGGTAAACAAGTCGGTGGAGGGGTTCTGAATCCTTAAACCTTATCTGTAAAGTGGGTAATTACCTGAAATCTGCTCTGTTCTGGGTTCAAACTAGCAGCAGAGCATTCAAGAGACGAAAACAGTGGAGGGAGACTTTAACAAAGACAATAAATGGGTTGGATTAGTAAAGATACATTCGAGGACAACCATTGTTATTCCTAAAAGCAGAAACTGTCCCCAAAATGAATGTGAAAAGTTAAGCTCTTCAGGCTCGTCTTCTCTTTTCTAGGAGAGTCTCAGCATGTCAATTAAAATTACAAAAGGCTCTGCTGCCTCCCACTTTTTTGTTTGAGCATAGCAGCAAGTCGTGAAGAACAGCCAGCAAGGGAAGGACTGTACCGAGACCCGAATTAGTGAAAACCAGATGGCAAGACACAGATCAAAAGGACAGCTGGTTACCAGAGTCTTTATGGCTGCAAACCTGATTAGTTCCAATTAAACAAATCATTATAATGTATTACATAGCACATCAAGCCTCTGGTTTAGCATAAAAGGTGACATACAGGCAACGTACTGAAGCTCCAAATGTTTACATGTGTAATAAACCCAGCTTCATGGGTTTAATATGATACATAATTTCAGTGCATATAAGAGTACTGATGATGTCACATGATTTCGTCCTCCAGGTTGTGCTGTTTGCCGCTGATCTTTGAGGTTTTTGTTGCTCCTTGTGAGGCCAAACGTTCCGTTTGCAGAACCTGGAAGTTACGTCCAGAAAACCAGTTGAACAAATCAAATCAGAATAAAACCCATAACTAATACTTTCAGTTTAGATTAAGTCCCTTTTTTTTTTTTTCCCTCACTGACCCCCTTAATTATTTTCCTGCGAAGTTCGTCCTGGGACAGCGGCCTTTCGTCCTCGTCAGTGAGAGGAGACTCTTCTGCATCACTGGCGAGCGACGCAAAACAAATCCGTCAACTCCACGTGTTTAAATGTTCGTACGGATTTACCTTCAAATGTGCAGATTTGAAAGCTAACATCCAAAGTTTACCTTTTGACAGCCGGTTGAATACTAAGATTTTGCTGAAGCAGTTCTGGATTCTGACCCAAAAGGAACTTGGCCAGGTCTGTTGAATCGTAGTCCTTTTCCAGGTCCTGTAAACACACAAACGCACGGTTTTACAGGACAGAAATGACAGCAAACGTGGAACTCGGATCAGGGAATATACGTAAAACTAATACTTGCTTTAGAATTGAGGAAGGTGTGAATGGTGAGCAGCTCGTGTGTCTTCTGCTCTACGAGACCCAGGTAGGACATTACGTTGTTTTCAGTGATGCCCGAAGAGGAGCCCAGCTTGTCCTCAATTACTGATCGGTCACAGTCCATTTTAGAGAAGATGCTGTTTATTCCTGAGAAACAAAGGCAACAACAATCACTTGTTACTAGAACTTATATGCTTTATCAGTGTACGGCACACAACAGACCCAATCAAAGCTGCAGTAAGTTGATGCTGATTATTCCCATTTAAATTATTTTTTATTTACTGAGAACAGCCTTAAAGTAGTTTATATTTTATGGGTCTGTCATTGCCTGATTATTTCCTTTTAAACTCTTGTAGCAGACATTCTTCTCATAAGTCTTTTGTAAATATCATCTTACCTCCTGTGCCCTGAAACCAACTAATTTGTTGTCAGTGTACTAGAGTTTGAATTCTACTTTTTAAAAACTTGAACAACATTTTAGACCCGTGAAAGTCAGGAAACCTGCTTTGATGCCATCCAGGATTTTGCTTATGGCGCTGGCTTGGTTTTCATGAATCTCTGCTTCAGATTCACTTTCTTTTCGCCGCTCGTCAACGTCACTCATCAAAGAACGATGATGCTGCTCCCGCTGCAAACCTTCCAGCTGAAACCGCTCCATCACTTTTTGGATCTGCAGAGACACACAGCCAGGTAAGTACAAACAGTATGGACCTAATCTCCAGCACGGTGCCTTTCGGTCAAGCTTACTGAACTCCCTACAGCTTTAACCTGCTGCCAGCAGTGATTTGTGACATGTGTGACCATTAATTAAGACCGAACTGGAAGCAACGTTTTAAACAGCGAGGTGAAACAGAACACATAAACCCTCACCTGGCTGATCTGATCCCTCAGGGTCTCGGCCTCATTGCTTTGCTCGTTAACAAAATTGAAGATGGCAAAGTTCCGGTCCTCGGCTACACAGCAAAACAGCCACGAGACACATTAGGTCCTGTAAACTTTAACTTTTAAACACACTGACTCACAGAGGAGAAGGAATGTAAACTAGACAGCTGCTCTCAGAAATACTGTATGCCAGCTGGAAATCAATTAATACTTTTGATGTGGTCGAAACACAAATTCTCAGATCGTGGTGCTCAGACCTTCTCTTCCTCTGTTGAGACGTTAATAAGACTCATAAACTTCATTAATGGAGGGGCTGTAGGGAAAACTGCAAACCCAACCAAGTCAAGACTTTAAAACCAAGAGGTCTAATCACTGAGTATCATCTTTATACCATTGTCCTGCAGTGTAAGATGAGTTCAGATTATACTATTTTCAGCATCATTGGTTTGTTTGCTCGCTTAAATTATACAAACAGCATCTGTATTTGGTTCACATTTCTCTAATGATCCATGATATGACAAGATTTATTTTAAGGCTTGACCCCAGGCTTATCTGTCGGGTCTCAAAACTATGATTTGTCATGAAAACATACACAGAAAAAAAAAAAACTTATTTGGGTCCACAAGGTTCACGTTGAAGCATGGCATTTTACAATCAGGGTTAAGTCCACTTTGATGGAGCCTTCCTTTTAA
This sequence comes from Kryptolebias marmoratus, assembly GCF_001649575.2. Lineage (NCBI taxonomy): Eukaryota > Metazoa > Chordata > Actinopteri > Cyprinodontiformes > Rivulidae > Kryptolebias > Kryptolebias marmoratus. The sequence continues at coordinate 10,496,844 of NC_051433.1, read as the reverse complement.
ACGTTTTCCAGCCACTTTTGCTTTTGCTGTTTTGTTTTGTCTTTACATTTGATGTCAGTTTATATTTGTTTAAGTAATACATCAAAACCAGCTGAGGATGACAAAACCTTTCAAAATCTTACACATAAAATCTGTAGCTTTCCATTGAAACAGAAAAAACTTGGTTGCAGAGCCAAACAAACAGTAGGAAGCCCTGTCTTTGAGCAGGAATGAGTGTAAAAGATTCACCCTGGATGAACTGGCTGACCAGCAGATCCAGGTTGTCCTCTCCTGTCACAGTCTGGATCTGCTCAAACACTTCCTCCAAAGCATCCAGGGACTCTTCCCCTGAGTCCACCTTCTTCTGGTCCTTCAGGTCGGACACTAGTAAGCAGAAAACATCCAGATATCAGCAGAGTTAGAGTGATAACCACGAGCAGCAGGATTATCATCATCATGTACTGCTTCAGATCATTGTCTCGTATATTTACTTCTCACATAATCCCTCAGAGGCTGATTGCTGACTGAAATAAATCAAATATTTCATACATCACAACCATTTAATGCAAATGTCTCTTGGTAATCTGTAGAGATTCTTCCTTTTCTTACTTCCAGAAGCGCCGTTCTAAGGGTCTGAAACAATATTAGGTTGAAATTATTTCCATTTCAGTATTTAGGGAAAAAGTGGCAGGACCAATTGTGATTTCAAACTTGTGTTGACGGCTAAGCCAAAAGCAGAGTTAGTAGAAGTCCAACATCTTCCTTATGTATGAATGGTTTCTTTATTAAAATCCTCTCTGTCCGTTACCCTGGCCTACATTTGTGCTTTGTCTCCTACATACAGCAATTTGCTGCGTTTTAGCCTTTTGCTGAAGCAGAAAAGTGCAAACCTGGATCACAATTAAGATTCAAAAATAAATTATTTGAAAATGTTTTTGCAAACATGTAGAAGATATTTCACCGTATTGTGCAGCCTGTTTTAGACCTTGCTGCAGGGGTGGAAATTAGCACCCGCCACTGGCCAAATGCGGGTAAATATTTGAAGTGGTGGGTGAATTTGATCAACACACACGCCACTGTGGCAGGTTGGCAATTTGAACAGAAAATGTGTTATTTGTCCTCTTGACATATAGGGGGCAGTAATGTGCTCGAGTTGCTGCTGTTACGTTGAGCCCCTTTCCCCCATCAGATACGGTTCCCCCTGCGTCTCTGTAAATAATGACTTATCTATTAACAGAATTGTTTAGAGGGGCAAATATTTCTCATTAAAAAAACATCATTCTTTTAAAAATAAAATGTGCTAATAATATCATAAT